>NW_027012639.1:22500-93050 GCF_036934945.1 Oncorhynchus masou masou
TGGTTAAATAAAGGTGCTCTCAACTAGCCTACCTGGTTAAATAAAGGTGTTCTCAACTAGCCTCCCTGGTTAAATAAAGATGAAATAAAATAATAAACAGCAGCAGAGTCTCCTGGAGGGGGCTTGAATAGGCCAATGCAATGTGAAAAGAAATCCAAAGATAAAGTTACTCCAACAGGGAACTGCTGGGCTGTTGGAAATTTGCCTTGAGAGTCTACAGAAATAACACTGGCAAAGGTCAATACACGTTCCTCTCTACTACAGATCAGTGTTTGCAGAGTGGGGGTGCATCCCAAGTGGCACTCTATTCTCTATATGGTGGACTCATTTTAACCACAGCCCTATGGCTGATTAAAGGTAGTGTACTACATAGGTAATAGGGAGCCATTTGGGACACAAAGACAAGCATGGTTTTAGGGGCGGGGCCTTGTCCCTCAGACAGTCTCTTACGCAAATCATATTACTCACAGAACACTGCTGTCACCGATGGAGACACACACGTTGCTCAGGGTCTGTGTCCTAATTTGGTCATCTGAGAGCAGTCAGACAGACATGATAGATCATAGCTGTCTGGTGGTATTCAGTGTTGGTTTATAACTTAATTGATCAGAGACACGTACTGTACTGTGTCGCCTCAACACTCATTGGCTAATTCCTAACGGTACACCCCAAATCAAGTGCCAAGAAATTACAACACCGTCTACAAATAGACCGTGTGTAATGATCCAAATAATCAAACTGGTTTAAAATTGAAAATAGATTGAATGTTTCGACTTAAAAGGGTTATAGAAACTAACCAACTAAGAGGCTAACGTTACCAAGCTAGAGAGGGAAAAACAGAGTTTGAAGTAGCTAACGTTAGCAACACAACACACACGTCCACTCACTTGACGTTACTAGCCTACTGTAGCAATCAGGTTAGCGAGTTAACTAGTTAACTTTATTTAAAAGCTATTTAATGTTTCAAGACGATTCCCACGCCCATCATTAAAAAAAATCACTATAGGTGTTACACTTTATCACATACAGTACCGCACCGAAAAAATTAGCTAACATTAGCTGCCCGGCTAGCTGTTAGCATGGTAACCTGCTGCGAAATTCGAGTGTTCTTACTTGGATCCAAGCTCTTACCTGCCCGTCATTTCTAATACTCCCAGCATCACCTATCAACACCACCGTTTCAGAAACGTATCGACTTTTCCCCCCGGGGTCTTCAAATAGGACGAGTAATGGATTGATCCGAGCGGCGACTCCTACACTAACCAACTAGCATTATTTTTTTCTCCTCCAGTATCTTGGTGGAGCCACCCTTTTCTTGGTAGCTGGCGTTTTCTAAAGAAAAGGGACGGAATAGCGCCCTCTAACGGATATTACATTGATAGCACTCCTGTTGCACTGACTGCAACCGCCCTAAAGTTCTTCTGAACCGGGAGTGGACGACATACATTCCCCTGGGCGGCGGGAGGTTTGAATAAAAAATATTAACGCTGTGGGGGGAATGATTATTTTGGGTTAAAAAATAATGTAAACACTCCAGGCCACTCGTGAACGTCTAAAACTAAATAGAGAGTATGTAGAAAATATAATGGACCATTTTCAAATAACTGCAGCTTCTCTGAATTTTGAAATTCTGATGTGGCCCTTGAGACAAAAAAATCCCACCCCTGTTCTAGACCCTTAACCAGCTGTTCAAATACTTTGAATATGCATCACACCTCTGCAATGACTGGATAGAGATGTCTGAGTGAGTAAAATCAACATTTATTGGTTGTGTACACAGATTTGCATGATATAGATCAGCGTTTCCCAAACTATGTCCTCAAGACCCCAAGGGGGCACTTTGGGGGTTTTGCCCTAACACTACAAAGCTGATTCAAATAATCAACTAGTCATCCAGTTTTGATCATTTGAATCAGCTGTGTAGTGTTTGGGCAAAAACCAAAACGTGTAATCCCTGGGGTCCCGAGGAGCTGACAGACTGAAGAGGTGAAAGCCATGATCCTTTATTGATGTCACGTGTTAAATCCACATAAATCTGTGTAGATTAAGGGGAGGAGAATGATGAAGGATGAAGGATTTTTAAATCTTGAGACATGGATTGTGTATGTGCGCCATTCAGAGGGTGAATGGGCAAGACAAAAGATTGAAGTGCCTTTGAATGGGGAAGACAAAATATTTAAGAGCCTTTGAATGGGGTATGGTAGTAGGTGTCTGGCGCACTGGTTTGTGTCAAGAACTGCAACGCTGCTGAGTTTTTCACACTCGGACAGTTTCCCGTGTGTATCAAGAACGGTCCACCACCCAAAGGACATCAGCCAACTTGACACAACTGTAGGAAGCATTGAAGTCAATATGGGCCAGCATCCCTGTGGAACGCTCTTATGGGGTCAATTTCACGTCATATGTATTGACTTCAAAATCAAATCGTGAAGATGAAAAAAAAAACATGAGAATGTAAACATTTTCGACGACGGGTGAAATAAAGGATGTTGAAATAAAAAATCTGTCAATTGAAAGCAAAATGTAAAGAATTGAAGGTCCGCTAGTTTTTGGAGTGACGGTTCGTTTTAACCCAATCAATGAACATGACAGGCTTTTTTTCTATTGCCTATTTAAATAGACGGTCTGACGTCACGTTTTAGCTAACGTACTTCAAATGATCAGTCACCGGTCAATAATGTACGGATATTAGAAGCATGTCTATCTAATACATTTAATGACCATCTAACTACTTAGGTAAACATATGAATTACCTGTTGCACAACGTTTGGCTCAGGTGTATGGAGAACCAGTTACCAACACCTGCGCCGAACGTTGTGCAACAGGTACATTAAAAAAAAAAAAGTTTTACATTTGATTAATTTAGCAGTCGCTCTGGATCAGTTAGGATTAAGTTCCTTGCTCAGGGGCACAGAGTTTTCACCTTGTCGGAGCTGGGATTCGAACCAGCAACTTCTCCGTGACTGGCCCCTCGCTTTATCTGCCAGGTGTCATGGTAAATCAACATGGAGGCCTGAACTTACAGTGAATATCCGGCAGGGGGAGTAATTGTATCATGAATGCACCAGTGAATATTGAACTGCAATCTAAATTATGTTTTCTGACCTCCCTGTAGAAACTGGCGAGATTTAAACTTTTTCTAAAAGAGGTTATTGCTCTTTTTGGTATCAAACTTTGATTTTCATATGTATAGTAGTGGATATGTATAGTAGTGGATATGTATAGTAGTGGATGAGTAGCTGGAGTGCCAGTCTGTTTGTGATATCATGCCAACTCCTTGTCGCTCATTGGCTTGACAATGAGCAATGTTGCAAGACCACAACCAGATTGGAGACCACAACCAGATTGGAGACCACAACCAGATTGGAGACCACAGCCAGATCGGAGATCACAACCAGATCTGGGACCACAACCAGATCTGAGATCACAACCAGATCTGAGATCACAACCAGATCTGAGACCACAACCAGATCTGAGACCACAGCCAGATCTGAGATCACAACCAGATCTGAGATCACAGCCAGATCTGAGATCACAACCAGATCTGAGATCACAGCCAGATCTGAGATCACAGCCAGATCGGAGACCACAGCCAGATCGGAGACCACAGCCAGATCTGAGACCACAGCCAGATCTGAGACCACAACCAGATCTGAGACCACAACCAGATCGGAGACCACAACCAGATCTGAGACCACAGCCAGATCTGAGACCACAGCCAGATCTGAGACCACAGCCAGATCGGAGACCACAGCCAGATCGGAGACCACAGCCAGATCGGAGACCACAGCCAGATCGGAGACCACAGCCAGATCTGAGACCACAGCCAGATCTGAGATCACAGCCAGATCTGAGACCATGCTAGTGTATTTGTTCTGTAGTTTTTGCAACTGGACAGTTGCGACACAGTGGATTAGGAAAGTATTCAGACCCCTTGATATTTCCACGTTTTGTTACGTTATATTCTAAAATGGATTAAATTGTATTTTTTTCCTCATCAATCTACACACAGTACCCCACAATGACAAAGCAAAACAGGTTTAGACATTTTGCAAATGTATAAAAAAAAAAAAACGAATGTCACATTTACATGAGTATTCAGACCCTTTACTCAGTACTTTGTTGAAGCACCTTTGGCAGCGATTACAGCCTTGAGTCTTCTAGGGTATGACGCTACAAGCTTGGCACACCTGTATTTTGGGAGTTTCTCCCATTCTTTCTCTGCAGATCCTCTCAAGATCTGTCAGGTTGGATGGGGAGCAACGCTGCACAGCTATTTTCAGGTCTCTCCAGAGATGTTAGACCGGGTTCAAGTCAGGGCTCTGGCTGGGCCACTCAAGGACATTCAGATACTTGCCCCAAAGCCACTCCTGCATTGTCTTGGCTGTGTGCTTAAGGTCGTGTTGTCCTGTTGGAAGGTGAACCTTTGCCCAGGTCTGAGGTTCTCATCAAGGATCTCTCTGTACTTTTCTCTGTTTATCTTTCCCTCGATCCTGACGAGTCTCCATCGATTACTCAGTTTGGCCGGGCGGCCAGCTCTAGGAAGAGTCTTGGTGGTTCCAAACTTCTCACATTTTAAGAATGATGGAGGCCACTGTGTTCTTGGGACCTTCAATGCTGCAGACTTTTTTTGGGACCCTTTCCCAGATCTGTGCCTCAATACAATCCTGTCTCGGAGCTTGACGAACAATTCCTTCAACCTCACGGCTTGGTTTTTGCTCTGACATGAACTGTGGGACCTTATATAGACAGGATTGTGCCTTTCCAAATCATGTCCAATCAAAAATAATTTACAACAGGTGGTCTCCAATCAAGTTGTAGAAACAGCTCAAGGATGATCAATGGAAACAGGATGGACCTGAGCTCAATTTCGAGTCTCACAGCAAATGGTCTGATTACTAATGTAAATAAGATATATCCGTTTTTTATTTGTAATACATTTGCAAGCATTTCTAAAAACCTGTTATTACTTTGTCATTATGAGGTATTGTGTGTAGATTGAGGGGAAAATGAATGTAATCCATTCTAGAATGAGGCTGTAACGTAACAACGTGGAAATAGTCAAGGGGTCTGAATACTTTCTGAATGCTCTGGAAACCTGGGTCGACCCACCCCCAACAGCTTGGAATGGAATCAATACACTTTTGCAGTGAGCGTCCTTTAAAACATGCTATGCGAACCTGCTATGTGGTTCAAATGTGTTTACAAGTGACATCTGATCTGAAACAACCTTGTGAGTGTCAGGTGTAACATTAACGATACAGATGGCACAGATGGAGAAGGGCAACGTCTTATGAGTTCCAAACCGACTTTGCTAGTTTGTGACTTTTTTTTCATGTTCATCTTTACTTTTCTTGTACAGGGAGTTCATACCATTATCACATATGAGCGCCAAGCACTACTGGACATCAGATCGACAGTTATTAACCTTCGACCTCGATTTTCAAATCGCAAGGCCGCCGGGCCAGATGGAACTCCAGGGCGGGTTCTCAAAGCTGACCAGCTGGCAAAGTGTCTTCACTGACACTTTCAATCTGTCCTTGTCCCAGTCTATAATCCCAACATGTTTCAAGCTGACCACCATTTGTCCCTGTTCCCATGAACTCCATGGTAACCTGCCTAAATGCCTGTAATTATAAAGTGCTTTGAAAGGCTGGTCATGACACACATCGACCATCATCCCAGACATCCTGGAACCACTCCAGTTTGCACACCGCCCTCCTACAGATCCACAGATGACGCAATCTCAATGGCACTTCACACTGCCCTCTCCCACTTGGACAAGAGGGGAAATAACTATGTGAGGATGTTTTTCATAGACCTCAGCTCAGCGTTCAACACCATATTCCCCTCCAAGAGCATCACCAAGCTGGGGACACTGGGACTGAACACCTCCCTCTTAAACTGGATCCTGGACTTCCTGACGGGCCGGCCCTAGGTGGTGAGGGTAGGCAACAACACTGCTGCCACACTGATCCTCAACACGGGGGCCTCTTAGGGGTGTGTGCTTAGTCCCCCTCCTGTACTCTCTGTTTACCTACAACCTCATGGCCAGGAACGACTCCAACACCATCATCAAGTTCCCTGATGACACAACGGTGGTAGAGCTGATCACCGACGGCACTGAGACAGCCTACCGGGAGGAGGTTATGGATTTAGCAGTGTGGTGCCAGGACCAACAACCTCTCCCTCAACGTCAGTAAGCTCAAGGAGCTGATCGTGGACTACAGGAGAAAGAGGGGAGCACACCCCCATTCACATTGACAGGGCTGTAGTGGAGCAGGTCGAGAGCTACAGGTTCCTCGGCATCCACATAACAAAGGACTTAACATGGTCCACATACACCCACACAGTCCCGAAAAGGGCACGACTGTGCCTCTTCCCCCTCAAAAGATGAAGAGATTTGGCACGGGCCATCGGATCCTCAAAATGTTCTACAGCTGCACCATCGAGAGCATCTTGACTGGCTGCATCACAGCTTGGTATGGCAAATGTACTGCTCTCGACCGCAAAGCACTACAGAGGGTAGTGCCAACAGCCCAGTACATCACCAGGGCCGAGCTCCCTGCCATCCCAGACGTCTATATCAGGCGTGTCAGAGAAAGGCCCCAAAAATAACCCCAAACTTGAAGCCATAGATAGTTCACTCTGCTTCCGTCCAGCAAATGGTACCGGAGTATCAGTGCTTGGACCAACAGGCTACCAGATAGTTTCTACCCTCAAGCCATTAGACTGATAAATAGTTCATTAATTGCCCACACACACACACACACACACACACACACACACACACACACACACACACACACACACACACACACACACACACACACACACACACACACACACACACACACACACACACACACACACACACACACACACACACTCCGACACAACACAAACATACATACAAATACACTTTACACTCATCATATGCTTCTGCTACTCTGTTCATTGTTTTATTCTTATTATTATCTATCCTGCCTTCATGTTCATATCTACCTCAAATAGCTCGTACCCCAGCACATTGATCTGGTACTGGTACTCCCTGTATATAGCTCCACATTGATCTGGTACTCCCTGTATATAGCTCCACATTGATCTGGTACTCCCTGTATATAGCTCCACATTGATCTGGTACTGGTACTCCCTGTATATACCTCCACATTAATCTGGTACTAGTACTCCCTGTATATAGCTCCACATTGATCTGGTACTAGTACTCCCTGTATATACCTCCACATTAATCTGGTACTGGTACTCACTGTATATACCTCCACATTAATCTGGTACTAGTACTCCCTGTATATAGCTCCACATTAATCTGGTACTAGTACTCACTGTATATACCTCCACATTAATCTGGTACTAGTACTCCCTGTATATACCTCCACATTAATCTGGTACTAGTACTCCCTGTATATAGCTCCACATTAATCTGGTACTAGTACTCACTGTATATACCTCCACATTGATCTGGTACTGGTACTCCCTGTATATAGCTCCACATTAATCTGGTACTAGTACTCCCTGTATATGCCTCCACATTGATCTGGTACTAGTACTCACTGTATATACCTCCACATTGATCTGGTACTAGTACTCCTGTATATGCCTCCACATTAATCTGGTACTAGTACTCCCTGTATATAGCTCCACATTGATCTGGTACTAGTACTCCCTGTATATACCTCCACATTAATCTGGTACTAGTACTCCCTGTATATAGCTCCACATTAATCTGGTACTAGCACTCCCTGTATATAGCTCCATTGTTGTGTATTTCATTCCTTTTGAGTTGCTGTTTTAATGTGTTTTACTCTGCATGGTCAGGTTGGGTTCATCAACAAGCATTTCATGGCAAAATCTACACTCATCGTATTCAAGCTCATGTGACAAATACAATGTGAGTTTGATTTGATTCTGCTGTGACATTGTTCCACGACCTGACTCAGATCTGGACTAACACGTGGAGGACATGGAAGAGAGAGACAGAGAGCTGCAACCTATACTTATGCTCATTTATTTTCCCTTCCCATTCCTACTATTTGCAATTGCGAGAAAGAGAGAGAGAGAAACATGATTTCTGAGGAATCGTAACAGAATGTGAGTCAAAAGAACAAGTGATTAGAAAAACAGAGTAACAGAGTTCTTGGCAGAGGGTATTTGTTGCGCAAATGTGAGCCTTAACAGAGAGAGAGAGAGAGAAGATTTCTGAGAAATCATAACAGAAAGTGAGTCCAAAAAAAAGAAAGAGAAATTCTGTGGATTGATGAGAAAATGACAGGAACGTTAAGGCTTAAAATAAACTGCTGGGAAGAAAGGGAGGAGAATCTGGGTCGAGATTTAGTTTTCAACTGATGTCACAAACAGAGGAAGATTAGGTTTAATTTAGCTGAGATTATTTTGTTTCTCCCTGCGCTGCTGATGGCTATTTTGGTCCGCTCATACGGGAGTAATACAGGCCCATTGCACTATTGTGAAATACTTAAATGTTGTGTTGATTTATCATGAGGTGCTACAACACCCTCAGCACTCCTCCTTCCCTCTACGATGCCTGGCATGCTATAGGCTAGGTTGGAATAGTCTGCTGTACAATGCCAAGGCTACGCAAAGTCACTGCAGGTAGATGGGCAGGGGCAGAAAGACTGCAGTCACACATAGAGAGAGAGCTCCCATAGCACTGCTGAATGGTAGAGCAAAAGCGACTCTTCATTGCTAACTCCCGCCTGCGTGCAGTCGACGTAACTTTTCCCAAAAAAAGCAACTCCCCTTCGGATGTGTAGGTTGTGTCCTTTGTCCACAGTTCGGGCTCGTCGCTGCGTGTATTTTACGCCTGCTACATTAGTAGCTGGGACAACCAAACGAGATGGGGGCGAAGTAGGTGGCTCGCCAGATAAGAGTGAAGGTTGGACTGTCTGTACTACAGTGACGGTGGGAAGCCTTGGTTGTGGTATGCGGACTAAGTAGCTAGGAAGCAAGGATACGAGTGAAGAAGGAAAACGCTGAGTTAAGTGTAACGGCATTCTCGCCTGCTGTGAAGTGAATGTTTGAACTTGCAGTGTGTTTTATACACGACTGCTGCCTGGTTGCTAGCTAGAAGCTACATTGAACACACAGAGAAGAGAGAGGGAGGGAGAGAGAGGGAAGGGGGAAGGAGAAACTTTCCAGCCTGACGCAGAACCGCAGACATGCAGTTGACAGAGATCCTTGGTTCAGGAACCCTCCTGGTCCTGCTCCTTGTCCCGTGGTCCGACAGCCGTAAGTAAACAACAAAGCCCACGAAGCTATTTTTGGCACTGCGTGGGGATAACATTGTTGTTTAGCTTGCCAGCGTGTTAATTGTTGTTGAATAATGTAATTTGTTTTCTGCTTAGCTGATGCTTTGAAACCTCACGCCCAGGACTTTATGCCAATAAGTTAGGGGCTGGATCATTTTAACAACTAAAATGTAGTGAGGTAACTCATGGGAAATTCTGTTCTGTGCTTGTGGTTATTTTCAGTTTCCTTGTCCCCGGAAGAAGCTAACCAGTTCTTGAGGAGACACAGGAGAGCGAATCACGTTTTCGAGGAGACGAAACAAGGGCACCTGGAGCGAGAGTGTGTGGAAGAGAAGTGTAGCAAAGAGGAGGCGAGAGAAGTATTCGAGAACGACCCTGAAACAGTGAGTACACTACACACTTATTCACTACACACTTGATCGTGTCAAATCAAATGGCACTCATTGCACTTCTTTCCATTGCATATAGACACGGACTAGCTGCGCACATTGGATTTCTCTTGCCGTAATGACTGATCCTATAGCGGACTACACGATTCCGTGTATAGTGTTCAAGCTCCAAAATATGTATGGATATGACTAATTACTGGCAAACACTCACCAGTCCGATCCATTCATTGCACAGTATTCAACTAGCACATTGGGCTATGGGGAACATGCCAGATTATGGACATTTGCATACTACTGTAAGGTTATTGCACAGTATTCAACTAGCACATTGGGCTATGGGGAACATTTGCATACTACTGTAAGGTTTGTGATTATGTAAATTATCCTGCTTCATGGCGATGGGCTCATACATGACAGTGATTATGCTAATGAGCGCTGTACTGCCGTGTTTTTGATTGGTCCTCGGGGAGGCTGCTTACAGTAAGCGGATGGAAGGTGACTCGGGGGAATGTGTTTTAACAGACAGAGCAACAATGCGCTCACACACAGGTTTTAATCTGACGTGTGCCTGTCACACAGGGCTCCTATCCCCTCAGGGATATATACGTTAGGCTCTAGGTTCTGCCAGCGAGCTTCATGAATGTGTTGAGCAGCCTCCAGCATCCATGCTATTAATAATTCTACATCCCAATCGCCTCCCTATTCCCTATACAGTGCACTACTTTTGACCAGGGCCCATAGAGACATGCAGTATCATTCTTCCTTGGTCAGTGTCATTTGGGAAGTAGACCATATGTAGATTAGCATATTAAACAGGCTTAATGCTGAGCTGTAAATGTTGTCCATATATATTGTGGTTGTTATAAGAAAAACAAACCTGTTTTTGTGAGGTAAGAGCTGGGGTGAAAGTGAGAGTGGTGCATCAGGTGGTGAGAGCGGGGGGTTTAATGGGATCAGAGAGGAGGATGTATGATACTAGTGGTGGTGAGATCGGGGGGTGTAATGGCATCAGAGAGGAGGATGTGTGGTACTAGTGGTGGGGAGATCGGGGGGTTTAATGGCATCAGAGAGGAGGATGTATGATACTAGTGGTGGTGAGATCGGGGGGTTTAATGGCATCAGAGAGGAGGATGTGTGATACTAGTGGTGGGGAGATCGGGGGGTTTAATGGGCTCAGAGAGGAGGATGTGTGCTACTAGTGGTGGTGAGATCGGGGGGTTTAATGGGATCAGAGAGGAGGATGTGTGGTACTAGTGGTGGTGAGATCGGGGGGTTTAATGGCATCAGAGAGGAGGATGTGTGGTACTAGTGGTGGGGAGATCGGGGGGTTTAATGGCATCAGAGAGGAGGATGTGTGGTACTAGTGGTGGGGAGATCGGGGGTTTAATGGGCTCAGAGAGGAGGATGTGTGGTACTAGTGGTGGGGAGATCGGGGGTTTAATGGGCTCAGAGAGGAGGATGTGTGGTACTAGTGGTGGGGAGATCGGGGGTTTAATGGGATCAGAGAGGAGGATGTGGTACTAGTGGTGGGGAGATCGGGGGTTTAATGGGCTCAGAGAGGAGGATGTGTGATACTAGTGGTGGGGAGATCGGGGGTTTAATGGCATCAGAGAGGAGGATGTGTGGTACTAGTGGTGGGGAGATCGGGGGGTTTAATGGGCTCAGAGAGGAGGATGTGTGGTACTAGTGGTGGGGAGATCGGGGGGTTTAATGGGCTCAGAGAGGAGGATGTGTGGTACTAGTGGGGGGGAGATCGGGGGGTTGTATCGTGACAGGACTGCAGCCTCATTCTCAGATCCATTATTCATTCTAAACGTGCCTATCTCTGACTCTGCAGTTCTCTCACAACGCTGCAGTTCCCTGGCTCTGCAGAGGGAGTGTTCCTGGTTACCATACCCCTAACCTAGTCTCCCTAGCAACGAAGTCTTCAATTGCATCCTTCGTCTCTCTCTGCAGCAGTTGGAAAGTTTCTGCCTGTTCCCCCTCCCTCTGTCACACTCTCTCTCTAAAAGGAGATGAGATGGAGAAGGATAATGACGTTTGAGAAGTGTCTCAGTAGAACTACACACAGTCAGGAGTCTCTTATTTAAATGACCTTCCATTTCATGTACTGTTCTTCATCTTTCTCTTTCAGTGCAGCAGAACTCTCTGGAGAACCATGTCATTGTCCCATCAAGTCTTGTTCTAATTTTAAGTTTCCCCAGTTACCTCCATGTACTCTACTGTACTACAGGCAGGAAGGAAGGAAGGAGGGCAGGTAGGAAGGCGGGCAGGAAGGCGGGCGGGCAGGTAGGTAGGAAGGCGGGCGGGCAGGTGGGCGGGCAGGTAGGAAGGAGGGCAGGTAGGAAGGTGGGCAGGAAGGCGGGCGGGCAGGAAGGCGGGCGGGCAGGAAGGTGGGCGGGCGGGCAGGTGGGCAGGTAGGTAGGAAGGAGGGCAGGTAGGAAGGCAGGAAGCTCAGTCCCAGAACTGTTTGTGCTCTCGCTAACGCCATTGCTGTCATAGTGAAACCCAACACATGCTAACGAGGAGTTTATCATAATAGCACAAACAGACTGGCACTCTGGCTTTTCTGCAGGAGAGAGAGTTGTAGAAGTTCCCAGGAAGCCCTGGAGGGGCGACTAGTCTGTGTGGTGCCACACCCCGTTAACATGAGATGACATGATGCATATCTATCATCAGACACATTTAGTCTCAATCTGTCATGTTTGACCTCATAGACTGTTATCAAACATCACTAACAGCCTCTCTCCTTCTGTCCTCTCTCCTTCTGTCCTCTCTCCTTCTGTCCTCTCTCCTTCTGTCCTCTCTCCTTCTGTCCTCTCTCCTTCTGTCCTCTCTCCTTCTGTCCTCTCTCCTTCTGTCCTCTCTCCTTCTGTCCTCTCTCCTTCAGGACTACTTCTTTCCAAAGTACTTAGGTAAGTTTGGTTCCTGTTCCCAACCTCTTCAGCGTTGGGTGAGATTGTTATTACTTGATTAGGATATTAGCATCTGTTGTATGGTGCTTAACTATCTTTTCTCTGCCCTGTCTCGCTCTCTCTCTGCCCTGTCTCGCTCTCTGTCTCTCTGCCCTGTCTCTCTGATTAGCGTGCATGGAGAAGTTTGGGGACACGGACAAGAAGAAACAAGACCTGATCACCTGTGTTCACAGTGAGTTCCTCGTCTGTCTGTCCTCCTGACCAGGGTTGCAGACAGACAAACTGACTCACGTACAGTAGATATGAGCATGTAGCTCCTCTCGCTACTCTACTATTAATTCACACCTCTTTCTACCATACTCTCATTCAACCTCTCTCCTCTCACATTCCCTCTTTCTCTCACTCTCCCATTCCCTCTTTCTCTCACTCTCCCATTCCCCCTCTTTCTCTCACTCTCCCATTCCCTCTCTTTCTCTCACTCTCCCATTCCCTCTCTTTCTCTCACTCTCCCATTCCCTCTTTCTCTCACTCTCCCATTCCCTCTCTTTCTCTCACTCTCCCATTCCCTCTCTTTCTCTCACTCTCCCATTCCCTCTCTTTCTCTCACTCTCCCATTCCCTCTCTTTCTCTCACTCTCTCATTCCCTCTCTTTCTCTCACTCTCTCATTCCCTCTCTTTCTCTCACTCTCTCATTCCCTCTCTTTCTCTCACTCTCTCATTCCCTCTCTTTCTCTCACTCTCTCATTCCCTCTCTTTCTCTCACTCCCTCTCTTTCTCTCATTCTTTCTCTCACTCTCTCATTCCCTCTCTTTCTCTCACCCTCTCATTCCCTCTCATTCACTCTCTCTCCTCTCTCATTCCCCCTCTCTCATGCTCTCTCCTCTCCTCTCTCATCTCTCCTCTCTCATCGCCCCTCTCTCTCCTCTCTCATCGCCCCTCTCTCTCCTCTCTCATCGCCCCTCTCTCTCCTCTCTCATCCCCCCTCTCTCTCCTCTCTCCTCTCTGTGGTTTATAAATGTTGTGTATGAGGAGCAGTGAGCACACAGATCCTTCTGTTGGGCAGGGCAGGCTGCACTGCACCACCTCACTACTGCAGAACACTGAGAGAAAGTAATCTGATTTAAGGTGAAGATAAGAGGGATGTCTCTTCATGTCTATGGGTCAGTGTCTCCTGGGCGTCAGCCAGCATGACGCGGCGAAACAGCTGCTGTGACTTTGAGACGGAGGGAGAGATGCGTGTGGAACTCTGCAGTAGTAACCAAGGGTGCGTGACACACCTCCTTTCAGCATCACGCACTCCGTGACTGCAGATCTGGGATCAGTGACGTGAGCAAGCTGTGACGCCAGTGAGGGTGGAGGGTGAGGGGGAGGGGGGGGTGAAAGAGGAGGAGAGAAAGGCTGGAGTATTCTGCTGCATCAGGGCTGCTGAGTCCAGGAATGAGTGGGTCTGCCCATCCTGTCTGCTGATTGGTTGTTGGAACTCTAGTCAGAGTCAGCCAGGGAGTTGATATGACTCAGCCGTGCGTCTAGGACAGAGATTCCCCCCCCCCCACCCCCCCGTCAGCACACAGTCAGCAGTAACGGAAGGAGAAAGAACTGCAGGAACTACTAGTTTATATATAACACCCCAGGATGGATAGATAGAGACGGGGGGGAGCAAGAGACTGGGGGAGAGAGTGAGAGACGGGAGGTGGGGGGGTGGAGAGAGCGAGAGACTGGGGGAGAGAGCGAGAGACGGGAGGGGGGAGAGAGAGACGGGGGGGGAAGAGACTGGAGGGGGAGAGAGCGAGAGACCTCAGGGGGCAGAGAGTGAGAGACGGGAGGGGAGAGACGGGAGACCGGGGGAGAGAGCGAGAGACGGGAGGGGGGAGAGAGCGAGAGACGGGGGGGGAGAAAGAGACTGGAGGGGGGGAGAGAGCGAGAGACTGGAGGGGGGCAGAGAGCGAGAGACGGGAGGGGGAGAGACGGGAGACCGGGGGGGTGAAAGATGGGAGGGGGAGACGGAGGGGGCGAGAGACGGGAGGGGTGAATTTTGGCCCATTCCTCCTGACAGAGCTGGTGTAACTGAGTCAGGTTTGTAGCCCTCCTTGCTCGCACATACTTTTCCAGTTCTGCCCACAAATGTTCTATAGGTTTGAGGTCAGGGCTTTGTGATGGCCACTCCAATACCTCGATTTTGTTGTCCTTAAGCCATTTTGCCAAAACTTTGGAAGTATGCTTGGGGTCATTGTCCATTTGGAAGACCCATTTGTGACCAAGCTTTAACTTCCTGACTGATGTCTTGAGATGTTGCTTCAATATATCGACATAATTTTCCATCATCATGATGCCATCTATTTTGTGATGTGCACCAGTCCCTACTTCAGCAAATCACCCCCACAACATGATGCTGCCACCGCCGTGCTTCACGGTTGGGATGGTGGTCTTCGGCTTGAAAGCCTCCCCCTTTTTCCTCCAAACATAACGATGATCATTATGGCCAAACAGTTGTATTTTTGTTTCATCAGACCAGAGGACATTTCTCCCAAAAGTACGATTTTTGTCCGCAAGTGCAGTTCCCTTCTCTCTCTTCCCCCTTCTCTCTCTTCCCCCCCTTCTCTCTCTTCCCCCCCTTCTCTCTCTTCCCCCCCTTCTCTCTCTTCCCCCCCTTCTCTCTCTTCCCCCCCTTCTCTCTCTTCCCCCTTCTCTCTCTTCCCCCTTCTCTCTCTTTCCCCCTTCTCTCTCTTCCCCCTTCTCTCTCTTCCCCCTTCTCTCTCTTTCCCCCTTCTCTCTCTTTCCCCCTTCTCTCTTTTCCCCCTTCTCTCTTTTTCCCCCTTCTTTCTTTTTCCCCCCCTTCTTTCTTTTTCCCCCTTCTCTCTCTTTTTCCCCCTTCTCTCTCTTTTCCCCCCTTCTCTCTCCTTTCCCCCTTCTCTCTCCTTTCCCCCTTCTCTCTCTTTTCCCCCCTTCTCTCTCTTTTCCCCCTTCTCTCTCTTTTCCCCCCTTCTCTCTTTTCCCCCTTCTCTCTCTTTCCCCCCCCTTCTCTCTCTTTTCCCCCCCCCTTCTCTCTCTTTTCCCCCCTTCTCTCTCTTTCCCCCTTCTCTCTCTTTTCCCCCTTCTCTCTCTTTCCCCCCCCTTCTCTCTCCTTTCCCCCTTCTCTCTCCTTTCCCCCTTCTCTCTCCTTTCCCCCTTCTCTCTCCTTTCCCCCTTCTCTCTTTTTTCCCCCTTCTCTCTCTTTCCCCCCTTCTCTCTCTTTCCCCCTTCTCTCTCTTTCCCCCTTCTCTCTCTTTCCCCCCTTCTCTCTCTTTCCCCCCTTCTCTCTCCTTTTCCCCCCTTCTCTCTTTTTCCCCCCTTCTCTCTTTTTCCCCCCCTTCTCTCTCTTTTCCCCCCCTTCTCTCTCCTTTCCCCCCTTCTCTCTCCTTTCCCCCCTTCTCTCTCTTTCCCCCCTTCTCTCTCTTTCCCCCCCTTCTCTCTCTTTCTCCCCCTTCTCTCTCCTTTTCCCCCCTTCTCTCTTTTTCCCCCTTCTCTCTCTTTTCCCCCTTCGCTCTCCTTTCCCCCTTTCTCTCTCCTTTCCCCCTTCTCTCTCCTTTCCCCCCTTCTCTCTCCTTTCCCCCTTCTCTCTCTCTTTCCCCCTTCTCTCTCTTTTTCCCCCCTTCTCTCTCTTTTCCCCCCCTTCTCTCTCTTTTCCCCCTTCTCTCTCTTTTCCCCCTTCTCTCTTTTTCCCCCTTCTCTCTTTTTTCCCCCTTTCTCTCTCCTTTCCCCCCCTTCTCTCTCTTTTCCCCCTTCTCTCTTTTCCCCCCCTTCTCTCTCTTTTCCCCCTTCTCTCTTTTTCCCCCTTCTCTCTCTTTTTCCCCCCTTCTCTCTCCTTTCCCCCCCCCCTTCTCTCTCTTTTCCCCCTTCTCTCTCTTTCCCCCCTTCTCTCTCCTTTTCCCCCTTCTCTCTCCTTTTTCCCCCTTCTCTCTCCTTTTCCCCCCTTCTCTCTCTTTTCCCCCTTCTCTCTCTTTTCCCCCTTCTCTCTCTTTTCCCCCCTTCTCTCCCTTTTTCCCCCTTCGCTCTCCTTTTCCCCCTTCTCTCTCTTTTTCCCCCTTCGCTCTCCTTTTTCCCCCCCTTCTCTCTCCTTTTTCCCCCTTCGCTCTCCTTTTCCCCCCTTCTCTCTCCTTTCCCCCCCCCTTCTCTCCCTTTCCCAAGTGCAGTTAGCCAGGCTTGTCCAGGCGTGTACAGTGAGGGAAAAAAGTGTTTGATCCCCCTGCTGATTTTGTACATATGCCCACTGACAAAAAAATGATCAGTCTGTAATTTTAATGGTAGGTTTATTTTAACAGTGAGAGACAGAATAACAACAAAAAAATCCAGGAAAACGCATGTCAAAAATGTTATAAACTTGTATTTTAATGGGGGAAATAAGTATTTGACCCCCTCTCAATCAGAAAGATTTCTGGCTCTCAGGTGTCTTTCATACAGGTAAGGAGCTGAGATTAGGAGCACACTCTTAAAGGGAGTGCTCCTAATCTCAGCTTGTTACCTGTATAAAAGACACCTGTCCACAGAAGCAATCAATCAATCAGATTCCAAACCCTCCACCATGGCCAAGACCAAAGAGCTCTCCAAGGATGTCAGGGACAAGATTATAGACCTACACAAGGCTGGAATGGGCTACAAGACCATCGCCAAGCAGCTTGGTGAGAAGGTGACAACAGTTGGTGTGATTATTTGCAAATGGAAGAAACACAAAAGAACTGTCAATCTCCCTCGGCCTGGGGCTCCATGCAGGATCTCACCTTGTGGAGTTGCAATGATCATGAGAACGGTGAGGAATCAGCCCAGAACTACACGGGAGGATCTTGTCAATGATCTCAAGGCAGCTGGGACCATAGTCACCAAGAAAACAATTGGCAACACACTACGCCGTGAAGGACTGAAATCCTGCAGCGCCCGCAAGGTCCCCCTGCTGAAGAAAGCACATATACATGCCCGTCTGAAGTTTGCCAATGAACATCTGAATGATTCAGAGGACAACAGGGTGAAAGTGTTGTGGTCAGATGAGACCAAAATGGAGCTCTTTGGCATCAACTCAACTTGCCGTGTTTGGAGGAGGAATGCTGCCTATGACCCCAAGAACACCATCCTCACCGTCAAACATGGAGATGGAAACATTTATGCTTTGGGGGGGGGTTTCTGCTAAGGGGACAGGACTACTTCACCGCATCAAAGGGACGATGGACGGGGCCTTGTACCGTCAAATCTTGGGTGAGAACCTCCTTCCCTCAGCCAGGGCATTGAAAATGGGTCGTGGATGGGTATTCCAGCATGACAATGACCCAAAACACACGGCCAAGGCAACAAAGGAGTGGCTCAAGAAGAAGCACATTAAGGTCCTGGAGTGTCCTAGCCAGTCTCCAGACCTTAATCCCATAGAACATCTGTGGAGGGAGATGAAGGTTCGAGTTGCCAAACGTCAGCCTCGAAACCTTAATGACTTGGAGAAGATCTTCAAAGAGGAGTGGGACAAAGTCCCTCCTGAGATGTGTGCAAACCTGGTGGCCAACTACAAGAAACGTCTGACCTCTGTGATTGCTAACAAGGGTTTTGACACCAAGTACTAAGTCATGTTTTGCAGAGGGGTCAAACACGTATTTCCCTCATTAAAATGCAAATCAATTTATAACATTTTTTATGTGTTTTTCTGGATTTTTTTGTTGATATTCTGTCTCTCACTGTTAAAATAAACCTACCATTAAAATTATAGACTGATCATTTCTTTGTCAGTGGGCAAATGTACAAAATCAGCAGGGGATCAAATACTTTTTTTCCCTCACTGTACCTGCCTGGACCTGCCTGGCTAAAACACTTCACATTATATAGTAACATAGAGCTATGGACCCGCCTGGACCAGCCTGACTAAAACACTTCACATTATATAGTAACAGAGCTATGGACCTGCCTGGCTAAAACACTTCACATTATATAGTAACATAGAGCTATGGACCTGCCTGGACCAGCCTGACTAAAACACTTCACATTATATAGTAACAGAGCTATGGACCTGCCTGGCTAAAACACTTCACATTTATATAGTAACAGAGCTATGGACCAGCCTGGACCAGCCTGGCTAAAACACTTCACATTATATAGTAACAGAGCTATGGACCAGCCTGGCTAAAACACTTCACATTATATAGTAACAGAGCTATGGACCAGCCTGGCTAAAACACCTCACATTATATAGTAACAGAGCTATGGACCAGCCTGGCTAAAACACTTCACATTATATAGTAACAGAGCTATGGACCTGCCTGGCTAAAACACTTCACATTATATAGTAACATAGAGCTATGGACCTGCCTGGACCAGCCTGACTAAAACACTTCACATTATATAGTAACAGAGCTATGGACCTGCCTGGCTAAAACACTTCACATTTATATAGTAACAGAGCTATGGACCAGCCTGGACCAGCCTGGCTAAAACACTTCACATTATATAGTAACAGAGCTATGGACCAGCCTGGCTAAAACACTTCACATTATATAGTAACGGAGCTATGGACCAGCCTGGCTAAAACACCTCACATTATATAGTAACAGAGCTATGGACCAGCCTGGCTAAAACACTTCACATTATATAGTAACAGAGCTATGGACCAGCCTGGACCAGCCTGACTAACACACTTCACATTATATAGTAACAGAGCTATGGACCAGCCTGGCTAAAACACTTCACATTATATAGTAACAGAGCTATGGACCAGCCTGGCTAAAACACTTCACATTATATAGTAACAGAGCTATGGACCAGCCCGGCTAAAACACTTCACATTATATAGTAACAGAGCTATGGACCAGCCTGGCTAAAACACTTCACATTATATAGTAACAGAGCTATGGACCAGCCCGGCTAAAACACTTCACATTATATAGTAACAGAGCTATGGACCAGCCCGGCTAAAACACTTCACATTATATAGTAACAGAGCTATGGACCAGCCCGGCTAAAACACTTCACATTATATAGTAACAGAGCTATGGACCAGCCCGGCTAAAACACTTCACATTATATAGTAACAGAGCTATGGACCAGCCTGGACCAGCCTGGCTAAAACACTTCACATTATATAGTAACAGAGCTATGGACCAGCCTGGCTAAAACACTTCACATTATATAGTAACAGAGCTATGGACCTTCACATCTATGACTCTCTGTACTGTAGGATGTTATTTCCCTGACAGGGTGACCTCTAATGCTCTCTTTCTTTCTCTCCCCTCCCTGTCGCTCTCTCTCCCCTCCCTGTCTCTCTCTCTCCCCTCCCTGTCTCTCTCTCTCCCCTCCCTGTCTCTCTCTCTCCCCTCCCTGTCTCTTTCTCTCCCCTCCCTGTCTCTTTCTCTCCCCTCCCTGTCTCTCTCTCTCCCCTCCCTGTCGCTCTCTCTCCCCTCCCTGTCTCTCTCTCTCCCCTCCCTGTCTCTTTCTCTCCCCCTCCCTGTCTCTTTCTCTCCCTCCCTGTCTCTTTCTCTCCCCTCCCTGTCTCTCTCTCTCCCCTCCCTGTCTCTCTCTCTCTCCCCTCCCTGTCTCTTTCTCTCCCCTCCCTGTCTCTCTCCCTCTCCCTTCCCTTCTCTCTCTTTTCCCCCCTCTCTCCGTTTCCCTTCCCCCTCTCTCAGATATTCCAGACCAGTGCTCTCCGTCTCCCTGTAATCCTCGAGGTACGGTGCGCTGTGAGGACCAAAAGGGCGGCTTCCTCTGCCACTGCTTCACTGGCTGGTCAGGAGTCCGTTGTGAGAAAGGTACTGTGACACGATCTACAGAAACTCAGTGGACTTGTTCCACGTTGCAGCCCACTGGCTGATCCAACCAATCAGCTGGCGTCAGAAATAACTACTCATTACTAGTTGGAGATCAGTCAGTCACAATTTACCCACAATCCCCTATGTGATGCTGCGGAATACGACCAGTGTATTGGGGACATAGTCTGGCCACATGGCCAGGGAGAAGGCTACTGTGTTATTGTTTGTCACACAAACAAAGGGACAGAGGTGGGGACAGAGAGTATTTTCTGCAGTGTCACACTGTCTCCAGAATGTGACAATGATCGGTACAGGGTGAGTCCTGTCTGACCTCGACTTGGATAGACCGTGACAAAGCTGTCTCCAGAATGTGACAATGATCGGTACAGGGTGAGTCCTGTCTCCATCCACACAGACACGCGCCGTCCCTGTGGTGCCACTGGGCTCTGTGTGAGTTGTCTGCCCTCTCTCTTTCTCTCTGCCCTCTCTCTTTCTCTCTGCCGTCTCTCTCTCTCCCTTTCTCTCTGCCCTCTCTCTCGCTCTCCCTCTCTCTCTCTCGCTCTCTCTCTCTCTCCCTCCCTTTCTCTATCTCTCTCACCAGGGGGCTAGTGGCCTGTCTCTACGGGGGGGGCTGGTGGCCTGTCTCTATGGGGGGGCTAGTGGCCTGTCTCTACGGGGGGGCTAGTGGCCTGTCTCTACGGGGGGAGCTGGTGGCCTGTCTCTGCGGAGGGAGGGGGCTGGTGGCCTGTCTCTGCGGAGGGAGGGGGCTGGTGGCCTGTCTCTGCGGAGGGAGGGGGCTGGTGGCCTGTCTCTGCGGAGGGAGGGGGCTGGTGGCCTGTCTCTGCCTGTCTCTGCGGAGGGAGGGGGCTGGTGGCCTATCTCTGCCTGTCTCTACGGAGGGAGGGGGCTGGTGGCCTGTCTCTGCGGAGGGAGGGGGCTGGTGGCCTGTCTCTACGGAGGGAGGGGGCTGGTGACCTGTCTCTACGGAGGGAGGGGGCTGGTGACCTGTCTCTACGGAGGGAGGGGGCTGGTGACCTGTCTCTACGGAGGGAGGGGGCTGGTGACCTGTCTCTACGGAGGGAGGGGGCTGGTGGCCTGTCTCTACGGAGGGAGGGGGCTGGTGGCCTGTCTCTACGGAGGGAGGGGGCTGGTGGCCTGTCTCTACGGAGGGAGGGGGCTGGTGGCCTGTCTCTACGGAGGGAGGGGGCTGGTGACCTGTCTCTACGGAGGGAGGGGGCTGGTGGCCTGTCTCTACGGAGGGAGGGGGCTGGTGGCCTGTCTCTACGGAGGGAGGGGGCTGGTGACCTGTCTCTACGGAGGGAGGGGGCTGGTGACCTGTCTCTACGGAGGGAGGGGGCTGGTGACCTGTCTCTACGGAGGGAGGGGGCTGGTGACCTGTCTCTGTGGAGGGAGGGGGCTGGTGACCTGTCTCTACGGAGGGAGGGGGCTGGTGACCTGTCTCTACGGAGGGAGGGGGCTGGTGACCTGTCTCTGCGGAGGGAGGGGGCTGGTGACCTGTCTCTGCGGAGGGAGGGGCTGGTGACCTGTCTCTGCGGAGGGAGGGGGCTGGTGACCTGTCTCTACGGAGGGAGGGGGCTGGTGACCTGTCTCTGCGGAGGGAGGGGGCTGGTGACCTGTCTCTACGGAGGGAGGGGGCTGGTGACCTGTCTCTGCGGAGGGAGGGGGCTGGTGACCTGTCTCTACGGAGGGAGGGGGCTGGTGACCTGTCTCTACGGAGGGAGGGGGCTGGTGACCTGTCTCTGCGGAGGGAGGGGGCTGGTGGCCTGTCTCTGCGGAGGGAGGGGGCTGGTGACCTGTCTCTGCGGAGGGAGGGGGCTGGTGACCTGTCTCTGCGGAGGGAGGGGGCTGGTGACCTGTCTGTGTAAATGCCTCGTGCACTGCTGCTGTCTGTTTCCCAAATGACCCCTCGTCCTGATTCTAGTGCACTACTTTTGACCAGAGCACCATGAGAATAGGGAGCCATTTGGAACGCAGACTCCATCTCTCTCTGTTCTGTGGTGACTCATCCTGCCTCCCAGCCGTTGGTCGGCAGGCGAAGCCAGAACACAACGTGTCTGACCGACTCTGAGGCAGAGGCTTTTCCTCTGGCCAACCACACGTACACAGAAACCATTCAGCTCATCAGAGCAGTCACTCTAAGCCGCCGGAAAAGAGACGTGTGTGTGATTTACTTGGTTAAAGACGATGTATAACCGTTTTAATCAGAACTCACATTAAAGTGTCATGTGACACTTGGCTACGTTCAATGTAGTTGATGGATAAAGTGATTGGTTCATATTGTCACATGTCCTCTGTGTCTCTCCTGTGATTGGCAGATATCAACGAGTGCAACAAGAAGAATGGAGGATGTGACCACGAGTGTAACAACACTATGGGTAGCTACCATTGCTCCTGTCGCCGCGGTTACATGCTGGTCGGACGCCATATGTGTAACGGTAAGACACACACACACACACAAACACCTTACCTGAAGGAAGCATTGAACTGTCCTTACTGTGTGTGTGTGTGTGTGTTTCAGACATGGATGAGTGCCAGGATCCAGGTATGTGTGGGACAGCGAGGTGTGTGAACCAGGATGGAGCCTATGACTGTCTGTGTGAGACGGGATATGTTTACGACAACAACACCAAGACCTGCCTGGGTGAGCAGTACACCAAAAACACATTACTCAGTACTGACACATTATATGCATGTAATACATACTATAATGTATAGAATACATTCTATACAGGGCATTCAGAAAGTATTCAGACCCCTTGACTTTTTCCACATTTTATTACGTTACAACCTTATTCTAAAATTGATTAAAAATACAACCGTATGTCATCAAGTTTCTACAACTTGATTTGGAGTCCATCTGTGGTAAATTCAATTGATTGGATATGATTTGGAAAGGCACACACCTGTCTATATAAGGTCCCACAGTTGACAGTGCATGTCAGAGTAATAACCAAGCCATGATGTCTACGGCATTGTACGTGGCGCTCTGAGACAGGATTGTGTCGGCACAGATCTGGGGAAGTTAACCAAAACATTTCTGCAGCATTGAAGGTCCCCAAGAACACAGTGGCCTCCATCTTTCTTAAATGGAAGATGTTTGGAATCACCAAGACTCTTCCTAGAGCTGGCTGCCCGGCCAAACTTAGCAATCGGGGGAGAAGGGCCTTGGTCATGGAGGTGACCAAGAACCCAATGGTCACTCTAACAGAGCTCCAGAGTTCCTCTGTGGAGATGGGAGAACCTTCCAGAAGGACAACCAACTCTGCAGCACTCCACCAATCAGGCCTTTATAGTAGAGTGGCCAGACGGATTCTCGCTTGGATTCTCTGGTATGATGATACCAAGATGGAACTCTTTGTCCTGAATGCCAAGGGTCACATCTGGAGGAAACCTGGCACCATCCCTACGGTGAAGCGTGGTGGCACCATCCCTACGGTGAAGCGTGGTGGCACCATCCCTACGGTGAAGCGTGGTGGTGGCACCATCTCTACGGTGAAGCATGGTGGTGGCACCATCTCTACGGTGAAGCATGGTGGTGGCACCATCTCTACGGTGAAGCATGGTGGTGGCACCATCTCTACGGTGAAGCATGGTGGTGGCACCATCTCTATGGTGAAGCATGGTGGTGGCACCATCTCTACGGTGAAGCATGGTGGTGGCACCATCTCTACGGTGAAGCATGGTGGTGGCACCATCTCTACGGTGAAGCATGGTGGTGGCAGACCTCAGCCTGGGGAAAAGGGTTCACCTTCCAACAGGACAATGAGTCTCTGAATGTCCTTGAGTGGCCCAGCCAGAGCCCGGACTTGAACCCGATCAAACATCTCTGGAGAGACCTGAAATTAGCTGTGCTGCGACGCTCCCCATCCAACCTGACAGAGCTTGAGAGGATCTGCAGATAAGAATGGGAGAAACTCCCCGACTACAGGTGTGCCAAGCTTGTAGCTTTATACCTAAGAAGAGACTTGAGGCTGTAATCACTGCCAAAGTTGCTTCAACAACTTTGAAAACGTGATTTAAATAAAAAGTCAAGGTGTCTGAATACATTTGGAATGCAGTGTGTGTGTATACAGCCAGGTGGAGCTAGTCTAGTGGTGCAGCCAGCTGTCCTCCATACATACCAACACACACTCTGTCATACACACACACACATGCCAGTGGAGGCTGGTGGGAGGCGATATAGAAGGACCGGCTCATTGTAATGGAATGTAATAAATGGAACGGAGTCCAACGTGGTTTCCATACGTTTCATGTTTTTGGATACTAATTCCAGTCATTTACAATGAGCCTGTCCTCCAATAGCTCCTCCTACCAGCCTCCACTGACACACACAATCTCTCTCTCTCTCTCACACACACACACACACACACACACACACACACACAGACGACTGCCAATGTAAGCTGTTAGCACGTCATCTTTTTATTTATAGTCAAAACATTCTGTTTAATTTTTTTTTTTTTACAAGACCGATCTCTATCTGCACGACATCCTCTCCTGCCAAACACTCAATGGTCCTTTAAAATGTCATTGGGAAATGTAATCCTAGTCTTTTATTTGTCAAACAAGTTTGTTCCTGTCTTGCATTCAACTTACTGAGGGAGGAAGAGAGGACGGGAGGGAGGGAAAGCGAAGGAGGGAGGAAGAGAGGAAGCGAGGGAGGGAAAGCGAGGGAGGGAAAGCGGGGAGGGAGGGAGGGAGGGAAAGCGGGGGGAGGGAAAGCGGGGGGGAGGGAAGGAGGGAGGGGGGAGGGAGGGAGGGAGGGAGGCGGTCACATAGTTACTCTTTAGAAGAACTACCATTTATCCATCTGTATCATAATAAACCTCATGGCTCCTCTTCTAAGGTCATTCAGACAGACAGGGACAGACGTTCTGGCTTCATCCCAAATGGTTCCCCATTCCCTATGTAGTGCACTACTTTAGACCCCGGCTGTAGGGGAATAAGGTGCCATTTGGGACATTTTTATTTATTTTACCTTTATTTAACTAGGCAAGTCAGTTCCTCCATCTGTTGATGCTGATAACATTTTAGAGACGTTGTTTTTCACTTCAGTGGTTTTCTCCCCCAGTCTTGTCTGGGGGTTGTAGTTCCAGAGATGGACCAATGGACAACCTTCTCTCTGTTTTTTTCTCCCTCCCTCTTTCTCCCCCCCTCAATCTCTCCCTCCATCTGTTTTTTCTCTCTCTCCCTCCCTCTTTCTCCCCCTCTCTCTCTCAGATGTGGACGAGTGTGAGCAGGGAGTGTGTGAGGAGTGTGTGAACACACCCGGTAGTTTCCGGTGTTTCTGTGACGGTCGGCAGGGCAAGAAGTTGAGCCACGACCTCAGGAGCTGTCAGGTAAAAAGTACCCACTCACATTATCAAGACCCGTAGAAAACATTATCAAGACCCGTAGAAAACATTATCAAGACCCGTAGAAAACATTATCAAGACCCGTAGAAAACATTATCAAGACCCGTAGAAAACATTATCAAGACCTGTAGAAATATCAAGACCCGTAGAAAACATTATCAAGACCTGTAGAAAACCTTATCAAGACCCGTAGAAAACATTATCAAGACCCGTAGAAATATCAAGACCCGTAGAAAACAATATCAAGACCCGTAGAAAACATTATCAAGACCCGTAGAAAACATTATCAAGACCCGTAGAAAACATTATCAAGACCTGTAGAAATATTAAGACCCGTAGAAAACATTATCAAGACCTGTAGAAAACAATATCAAGACCCGTAGAAAACATTATCAAGACCTGTAGAAAACATTATCAAGACCCGTAGAAAACATTATCAAGACCCGTAGAAAACATTATCAAGACCTGTAGAAAACATTATCAAGACCTGTAGAAAACATTATCAAGACCCGTAGAAAACATTATCAAGACCCGTAGAAAACATTATCAAGACCTGTAGAAAACATTATCAAGACCCGTAGAAAACATTATCAAGACCTGTAGAAAACATTATCAAGACCTGTAGAAAACATTATCAAGACCCGTAGAAAACATTGTCAAGACCCGTAGAAAACATTATCAAGACCCGTAGAAAACATTATCAAGACCCGCAGAAAACATTATCAAGACCTGCAGAAAACATTATCAAGACCCGTAGAAAACATTATCAAGACCCGTAGAAAACATTATCAAGACCTGTATTAGTCCGGGATTCAGTCAAAGGTTAATTATCGACAAGCAACACTGTACTCTAGACCAGGGCTCCCAACCCTCTTCCTGGAGATCTACCGTCCTGTGGATGTTTAGTCTACTAGCTACTTCCAGACACAAATGGGAGAACACCTCACTCTGAGCGTGTTACTCATCGTAGCAGAGCTGGTTAGGCTGTTTTCATGTTATCCAGAGCGTTGGTGACTGTAACTGTGCTGCTTGTAACAATTTCATTGTTTTTTTGACGACATTTACTGACACTGGTTATATTCAACGGTGTAGCGCTTCACAAGTTCCTCAGTTATTCTGCGCTCTGAAATCGGAGTAGATAGCCAGAGTGAGTTTACTGCTGCATCACTAGACTCATTCCTCCCCCCCCCCCCTCTCTCCTCCCCCCTCTCTCTCGTCGACCAGGAGATCACTACATGCGTCTCTCTCACCATGAAGAGGAACTCCCGTTCTCTCTACCTGGGCCGAATGTTCAGCGGAGTCCCAGTGGTCAGGCTACGCTTCCGCAGGAGAGTCCAGACTGGGTAGGCCTTACCTTTGACCTCTAACCTTTTAACCTTACCGCTGGAGAGTCCAGACTGGGTAGGCCTTACCTTTGACCTCTAACCTTACCGCAGGAGAGTCCAGACTGGGTAGGCCTTACCTTTGACCTCTAACCTTTTAACCTTACCGCTGGAGAGTCCAGACTGGGTAGGCCTTACCTTTAACCTCTAACCTTACCGCAGGAGAGTCCAGACTGGGTAGGCCTTACCTTTAACCTCTAACCTTACCGCAGGAGAGTCCAGACTGGGTAGGCCTTACCTTTAACCTCTAACCTTACCACAGGAGAGTCCAGACTGGGTAGGCCTTACCTTTAACCTCTAACCTTACCGCAGGAGAGTCCAGACTGGGTAGGCCTTACCTTTGACCTCTAACCTTTTAACCTTACCGCTGGAGAGTCCAGACTGGGTAGGCCTTACCTTTGACCTCTAACCTTTTAACCTTACCGCTGGAGAGTCCAGACTGGGTAGGCCTTACCTTTAACCTCTAACCTTACCGCAGGAGAGTCCAGACTGGGTAGGCCTTACCTTTAACCTCTAACCTTACCGCAGGAGAGTCCAGACTGGGTAGGCCTTACCTTTGACCTCTAACCTTTTAACCTTACCGCTGGAGAGTCCAGACTGGGTAGGCCTTACCTTTGACCTCTAACCTTACCGCAGGAGAGTCCAGACTGGGTAGGCCTTACCTTTAACCTCTAACCTTACCGCAGGAGAGTCCAGACTGGGTAGGCCTTACCTTTGACCTCTAACCTTTTAACCATACCGCAGGAGAGTCCAGACTGGGTAGGCCTTACCTTTGACCTCTAACCTTTTAACCTTACCAGTCCTGAGGTTTCAACCTCTTTTCCAAGAGACCTGGAAAGATGGCAGCAAGGCATAAGCATTGTAAGGGTTCATAGTTCCAACCATAGTCTTGTACCATTGTAGAATTATATTACATCCTGTCTTTGTCTCTCCCTCTAGCTTCTCAGCTGAGTTTGACCTCCGTACCTTTGACCCAGAGGGGGTCATCTTCTTCGCTGGTGGTCACCTGAACAGTTCCTGGATTGTTCTTGCAATGCATCATGGGAAACTGGAGCTGCAGCTGAGGTACGGGGCGGTCAGTCGGGTCACCAGCAGCGGGCCTGCCGTCAACGACGGACAGTGGAGAAAGGTCAGAGGTTATTCTGGGGTTTACAAGGGGGGTGTAACTTATGGGTTGGGTCTCAATAGTCTAAAGTGGCATCTCCTCTCCTGAGGGGTTGTTGACTCAGGGGTGCATCCCAAATGGGGCCCCCTATTCCCTATGTAGTGCACTACTTTTTGGAGGTGTTACTGGTGACCTGGTCAGAATGTGTGCTGTATAGGAAATAGGATCTCATTTGGGACTGAGACACTGTAGGATAAGAACGTGTCAAATGTTGTTTTTTTTAACAATTTGAGCTCCTGTCTTTTCTGATTGGTCTGTAGATCTCAGTGGAGGAGCAGGGGCGGAGTCTGGTGATAAAGATTGACAGGGAGGCAGTGATGAAGATAGCTGTGAATGGAGATCTGTTCACCATGAAGAAAGGCATGCATGAACTCAACCTGACTGTGGGGGGCGTCCCTTTCAAAGAGGACAGTCTCATCAACCAGGTTAGAGGGGTGGGCTCTGTTCCCTCTAGAATCTCTGTAATGGGCAGATGTGCGTGTTGTGTCCTCGGCCTAATGTGTGTTCTCCAGGTGAACCCGAGGTTTGACGGCTGTATGCGTGAGTGGCGCTGGTTAACCGGAGAGGACACGTCCATTCAGGAGACCATCAGGCCTAATGACAACATGCAGTGTTTCAGTACAGAAAACCCCGGGACCTATTACCCTGGGACGGGCTTCGCTCTGTTCAACATCACATACGGTGGGTCTGGTGTGTGTGTGTCTGTACACGTCTCTATGCAGCTTCTGATATGTATGTATCGTTTACACATTGACCTGTGTGTGTATAACCACATCTCTCTCTCCCCCAGCAGAGTCCCAGTCTCTGAGTATCCAGCTGACTCATCTCTCTCCCCCAGCAGAGTCCCAGTCTCTGAGTATCCAGCTGACTCATCTCTCTCCCCCCAGCAGAGTCCCAGTCTCTGAGTATCCAGCTGACTCATCTCTCTCCCAGCAGAGTCCCAGTCTCTGAGTATCCAGCTGACTCATCTCTCTCCCCCAGCAGAGCCCCAGTCTCTGAGTATCCAGCTGACTCATCTCTCTCCCCCAGCAGAGTCCCAGTCTCTGAGTATCCAGCTGACTCGTCTCTCTCCCCCAGCAGAGTCCCAGTCTCTGAGTATCCAGCTGACTCTCATCTCTCTCCCCCAGCAGTGTCCCAGTCTCTGAGTATCCAGCTGACTCATCTCTCTCCCCCAGCAGAGTCCCAGTCTCTGAGTATCCAGCTGACTCGTCTCTCTCCCCCAGCAGAGTCCCAGTCTCTGAGTATCCAGCTGACTCTCATCTCTCTCCCCCAGCAGAGTCCCAGTCTCTGAGTATCCAGCTGACTCTCATCTCTCTCCCCCAGCAGAGTCCCAGTCTCTGAGTATCCAGCTGACTCTCATCTCTCTCCCCCAGCAGAGTCCCAGTCTCTGAGTATCCAGCTGACTCATCTCTCTCCCAGCAGAGTCCCAGTCTCTGAGTATCCAGCTGACTCATCTCTCTCCCCCAGCAGAGTCCCAGTCTCTGAGTATCCAGCTGACTCTCATCTCTCTCCCCCAGCAGAGTCCCAGTCTCTGAGTATCCAGCTGACTCATCTCTCTCCCCCAGCAGAGTCCCAGTCTCTGAGTATCCAGCTGACTCTCATCTCTCTCTCCCAGCAGAGTCCCAGTCTCTGAGTATCCAGCTGACTCATCTCTCTCCCCCAGCAGAGTCCCAGTCTCTGAGTATCCAGCTGACTCATCTCTCTCCCCCAGCAGAGTCCCAGTCTCTGAGTATCTAGCTGACTCTCATCTCTCCCCCAGCAGAGTCCCAGTCTCTGAGTATCCAGCTGACTCTCATCTCTCTCCCCCAGCAGAGTCCCAGTCTCTGAGTATCCAGCTGACTCTCATCTCTCTCCCCCAGCAGAGTCCCAGTCTCTGTGTATCCAGCTGACTCATCTCTCTCCCAGCAGAGTCCCAGTCTCTGAGTATCCAGCTGACTCATCTCTCTCCCAGCAGAGTCCCAGTCTCTGAGTATCCAGCTGACTCATCTCTCTCCCACAGCAGAGTCCCAGTCTCTGAGTATCCAGCTGACTCATCTCTCTCCCCCAGCAGAGTCCCAGTCTCTGAGTATCCAGCTGACTCATCTCTCTCCCCCAGCAGAGTCCCAGTCTCTGAGTATCCAGCTGACTCATCTCTCCCCCAGCAGAGTCCCAGTCTCTGAGTATCCAGCTGACTCTCATCTCTCCCCCAGCAGAGTCCCAGTCTCTGAGTATCCAGCTGACTCTCATCTCTCTCCCCCAGCAGAGTCCCAGTCTCTGAGTATCCAGCTGACTCTCATCTCTCTCCCCCAGCAGAGTCCCAGTCTCTGAGTATCCAGCTGACTCATATCTCCCCCAGCAGAGTCCCAGTCTCTGAGTATCCAGCTGACTCTCATCTCTCTCCCCCAGCAGAGTCCCAGTCTCTGAGTATCCAGCTGACTCATCTCTCTCCCCCAGCAGAGTCCCAGTCTCTGAGTATCCAGCTGACTCATCTCTCTCCCCCAGCAGAGTCCCAGTCTCTGAGTATCCAGCTGACTCATCTCTCTCCCCCCAGCAGAGTCCCAGTCTCTGAGTATCCAGCTGACTCATCTCTCTCCCCCAGCAGAGTCCCAGTCTCTGAGTATCCAGCTGACTCATCTCTCTCTCCCAGCAGAGTCCCAGTCTCTGAGTATCCAGCTGACTCATCTCTCTCCCCCAGCAGAGTCCCAGTCTCTGAGTATCCAGCTGACTCATCTCTCTCCCCCCAGCAGAGTCCCAGTCTCTGAGTATCCAGCTGACTCTCATCTCTCCCCCAGCAGAGTCCCAGTCTCTGAGTATCCAGCTGACTCATCTCTCTCCCAGCAGAGTCCCAGTCTCTGAGTATCCAGCTGACTCATCTCTCTCCCCCAGCAGAGTCCCAGTCTCTGAGTATCCAGCTGACTCATCTCTCTCCCCCAGCAGAGTCCCAGTCTCTGAGTATCCAGCTGACTCATCTCTCTCCCCCCAGCAGAGTCCCAGTCTGAGTATCCAGCTGACTCATCTCTCTCCCTCAGCAGAGTCCCAGTCTCTGAGTATCCAGCTGACTCTCATCTCTCTCCCCCAGCAGAGTCCCAGTCTCTGAGTATCCAGCTGACTCATCTCTCTCCCCCAGCAGAGTCCCAGTCTCTGAGTATCCAGCTGACTCATCTCTCTCCCAGCAGAGTCCCAGTCTCTGAGTATCCAGCTGACTCATCTCTCTCCCCAGCAGAGTCCCAGTCTCTGAGTATCCAGCTGACTCATCTCTCTCCCAGCAGAGTCCCAGTCTCTGAGTATCCAGCTGACTCATCTCTCTCCCCCAACAGAGTCCCAGTCTCTGAGTATCCAGCTGACTCATCTCTCTCCCCCAGCAGAGTCCCAGTCTCTGAGTATCCAGCTGACTCATCTCTCCCCCCCAGCAGAGTCCCAGTCTCTGTGTATCCAGCTGACTCATCTCTCTCCCCCAGCAGAGTCCCAGTCTCTGAGTATCCAGCTGACTCATCTCTCCCCCAGCAGAGTCCCAGTCTCTGAGTATCCAGCTGACTCATCTCTCTCCCCCAGCAGTCCCAGTCTCTGAGTATCCAGCTGACTCATCTCTCTCCCCCAACAGAGTCCCAGTCTCTGAGTATCCAGCTGACTCATCTCTCTCCCCCAGCAGAGTCCCAGTCTCTGAGTATCCAGCTGACTCATCTCTCCCCCCCAGCAGAGTCCCAGTCTCTGTGTATCCAGCTGACTCATCTCTCTCCCCCAGCAGAGTCCCAGTCTCTGAGTATCCAGCTGACTCATCTCTCTCCCCCAGCAGTCCCAGTCTCTGAGTATCCAGCTGACTCATCTCTCTCCCCCAGCAGAGTCCCAGTCTCTGTGTATCCAGCTGACTCATCTCTCTCCCCCAGCAGAGTCCCAGTCTCTGAGTATCCAGCTGACTCATCTCTCTCCCCCAGCAGAGTCCCAGTCTCTGAGTATCCAGCTGACTCTCATCTCTCTCCCCCAGCAGAGTCCCAGTCTCTGAGTATCCAGCTGACTCATCTCTCTCCCCAGCAGAGTCCCAGTCTCTGAGTATCCAGCTGACTCATCTCTCTCCCACAGCAGAGTCCCAGTCTCTGAGTATCCAGCTGACTCTGAGACCAGCCTCCACTGTTGGGGTTCTATTGGCCCTGGTTCATCAGGACAGCGTCCCTCTGTCCATCTCTCTCTCCGACTACCACAGAGACAACCAGGAGTGGCGGGAGGTGAGAGGTTACTTGACCCAACGCTGTCGGTCTGTCTGACTCTATTTGCTTTATTAGCATGATGTAACAATGTAGATATTGAGAAAGCTTACTTTGGAGATTTACACTGTTAACATAATTAAAATAATAATAATCAATATTGTCAGGGACGACAGTAACAACAATAATCAAGGGTCAAAATAACCATTGAACGATAATAACAATGGAGGACATGTGCAGGTTGGTTGGTGAGTCAGACACTGTGGCAGGCAGCAATGTCGTGCTCTGTCAACCCACAGCTCTCTGCCTCCTCCCCCAACAGGACGGGTAGCCTATCCTCATCAGAGAGGTCTTTCATTCATATTTGGGGAAATTAAACTCTAATAGTTTTATATTTTTTACATTTCGTCAGGATATGCAGCTCCGTCTCAGGTTCTGCTGTTGTGTTGATTTCGGGCCAGATAGCACTGCATTGTGTTTGTGTTTCCCAATTAAGTTTTTAATTTTACCTTTATTTATTTATTTAACCAGGCAAGTCAGTTAAGAACAAATTCTTATTTTCAATGACGGCCTAGGAACAGTGGGTTAACTGCCTGTTCAGGGGCAGAACGACAGATTTGTACCTTGTCAGCTCGGGGGTTTGAACTTGCAACCTTCTGGTTACTAGTCCAACGCTCTAACCACTAGGCTACCCTGCCGCCCCCCAATAAACAATATAGTTTTGTTTTGACTGTGTTGTAATTTGGTTTATTCTGATTGATTGGATGTTCAGGTCCTGAGGCTTCAGTGTGTTAGTAGAACAGGTGTGTGAACTCAGGACCAGCTGGATGAGGGGACTGAGGCTTCAGTGTGTTAGTAGAACAGGTGTGTGAACTCAGGACCAGCTGGATGAGGGGACTGAGGCTTCAGTGTGTTAGTAGAACATGTTAGTGAACTCAGGACCAGCTGGATGAGGGGACTGAGGCTTCAGTGTGTTAGTAGAACATGTTAGTGAACTCAGGACCAGCTGGATGAGGGGACTGAGGCTTCAGTGTGTTAGTAGAACATGTTAGTGAACTCAGGACCAGCTGGATGAGGGGACTGAGGCTTCAGTGTGTTAGTAGAACATGTTAGTGAACTCAGGACCAGCTGGATGAGGGGACTGAGGCTTCAGTGTGTTAGTAGAACATGTTAGTGAACTCAGGACCAGCTGGATGAGGGGACTGAGGCTTCAGTGTGTTAGTAGAACAGGTGTGTGAACTCAGGACCAGCTGGATGAGGGGACTGAGGCTTCAGTGTGTTAGTAGAACAGGTGTGTGAACTCAGGACCAGCTGGATGAGGGGACTGAGGCTTCAGTGTGTTAGTAGAACAGGTTTGTGAACTCAGGACCAGCTGGATGAGGGGACTGAGGCTTCAGTGTGTTAGTAGAACATGTTAGTGAACTCAGGACCAGCTGGATGAGGGGACTGAGGCTTCAGTGTGTTAGTAGAACATGTTAGTGAACTCAGGACCAGCTGGATGAGGGGACTGAGGCTTCAGTGTGTTAGTAGAACAGGTGTGTGAACTCAGGACCAGCTGGATGAGGGGACTGAGGCTTCAGTGTGTTAGTAGAACAGGTTTGTGAACTCAGGACCAGCTGGATGAGGGGACTGAGGCTTCAGTGTGTTAGTAGAACAGGTGTGTGAACTCAGGACCAGCTGGATGAGGGGACTGAGGCTTCAGTGTGTTAGTAGAACAGGTGTGTGAACTCAGGACCAGCTGGATGAGGGGACTGAGGCTTCAGTGTGTTAGTAGAACAGGTGTGTGAACTCAGGACCAGCTGGATGAGGGGACTGAGGCTTCAGTGTGTTAGTAGAACAGGTGTGTGAACTCAGGACCAGCTGGATGAGGGGACTGAGGCTTCAGTGTGTTAGTAGAACAGGTGTGTGAACTCAGGACCAGCTGGATGAGGGGACTGAGGCTTCAGTGTGTTAGTAGAACAGGTGTGTGAACTCAGGACCAGCTGGATGAGGGGACTGAGGCTTCAGTGTGTTAGTAGAACAGGTGTGTGAACTCAGGACCAGCTGGATGAGGGGACTGAGGCTTCAGTGTGTTAGTAGAACAGGTGTGTGAACTCAGGACCAGCTGGATGAGGGGACTGAGGCTTCAGTGTGTTAGTAGAACAGGTGTGTGAACTCAGGACCAGCTGGATGAGGGGACTGAGGCTTCAGTATGTTAGTAGAACAGGTTTGTGAACTCAGGACCAGCTGGATGAGGGGACTGAGGCTTCAGTGTATTAGTAGAACAGGTTTGTGAACTCAGGACCAGCTGGATGAGGGGACTCTCTTCTTTGCTCAGATCTTGGTATTGCAGGGCTTGGTAATGATATGTCACTGTATGTTTCTAAAACTGAATTGTTTTTATTAATGGATATTGGTCTAATTCTGCCCTGCATGCATGGCTGTCTGACTCTGACCTCTCTCTGTCTGTCTGACTCTGACCTTTCTCTGTCTGTCTGTCTCTGACCTCTCTCTGTCTGTCTGTCTGACTCTGACCTCTCTCTGTCTGTCTGACTCTGACCTTTCTCTGTCTGTCTGACTCTGACCTCTGTCTGTCTGACTGACTCTGACCTCTCTCTGTCTGTCTGTCTGACTCTGACCTCTCTCTGTCTGTCTGTCTGACTCTGACCTCTCTCTGTCTGTCTGTCTGACTCTGACCTCTCTCTGTCTGTCTGTCTGACTCTGACCTCTCTCTCTCTGGCTGTCTGACTCTGACCTCTCTCTGTCTGTCTGACTCTGACCTCTCTCTGGCTGTCTGACTCTGACCTCTCTCTGTCTGGCTGTCTGACTCTGACCTCTCTCTGTCTGTCTGTCTGACTCTGACCTCTCTCTGTCTGTCTGTCTGACTCTGACCTCTCTCTGTCTATCTGTCTGACTCTGACCTCTGTCTGTCTGTCTGACTCTGACCTCTCTCTGTCTGTCTGTCTGACTCTGACCTCTCTCTGTCTGTCTGTCTGTCTGACTCTGACCTCTCTCTGTCTGTCTGTCTCTGACCTCTCTCTGTCTGTCTGACTGACTCTGACCTCTCTCTGTCTGTCTGTCTGACCCTGACCTCTCTCTGTCTGTCTGTCTGACTCTGACCTCTCTCTCTCTCTCTGTCTGACTCTGACCTCTCTCTCTCTCTCTGTCTGACTCTGACCTCTCTCTGGCTGTCTGACTCTGACCTCTCTCTGTCTGTCTGTCTGACTCTGACCTCTCTCTGTCTGTCTGTCTGACTCTGACCTCTCTCTGTCTGTCTGTCTGACTCTGACCTCTCTCTGTCTGTCTGTCTGACTCTGACCTCTCTCTCTCTGGCTGTCTGACTCTGACCTCTCTCTGTCTGTCTGACTCTGACCTCTCTCTGGCTGTCTGACTCTGACCTCTCTCTGTCTGGCTGTCTGACTCTGACCTCTCTCTGTCTGGCTGTCTGACTCTGACCTCTCTCTGTCTGTCTGTCTGACTCTGACCTCTCTCTGTCTGTCTGTCTGACTCTGACCTCTCTCTGTCTATCTGTCTGACTCTGACCTCTCTCTGTCTGTCTGTCTGACTCTGACCTCTCTCTGTCTGTCTGTCTGACTCTGACCTCTCTCTGTCTGTCTGTCTGTCTGACTCTGACCTCTCTCTGCCTGTCTGTCTCTGACCTCTCTCTGTCTGTCTGACTGACTCTGACCTCTCTCTGTCTGTCTGTCTGACCCTGACCTCTCTCTGTCTGTCTGTCTGACTCTGACCTCTCTCTCTCTCTCTGTCTGACTCTGACCTCTCTCTCTCTCTCTGTCTGACTCTGACCTCTCTCTGGCTGTCTGACTCTGACCTCTCTCTGTCTGTCTGTCTGACTCTGACCTCTCTCTGTCTGTCTGTCTGACTCTGACCTCTCTCTGTCTGTCTGTCTGACTCTGACCTCTCTCTGTCTGTCTGTCTGTCTGTCTGACTCTGACCTCTCTCTCTCTGTCTGTCTGACTCTGACCTCTCTCTGTCTGTCTGACTCTGACCTCTCTCTGTCTGTCTGTCTGACTCTGACCTCTCTCTGTCTGTCTGTCTGACTCTGACCTCTCTCTGTCTGTCTGTCTGACTCTGACCTCTCTCTGTCTGTCTGACTCTGACCTCTCTCTGTCTGTCTGTCTGACTCTGACCTCTCTCTGTCTGTCTGTCTGACTCTGACCTCTCTCTGTCTGTCTGTCTGACTCTGACCCCTCTCTGTCTGTCTGTCTGACTCTGACCTCTCTCTGTCTGTCTGACTCTGACCTCTCTCTGTCTGTCTGACTCTGACCTCTCTCTGTCTGTCTGTCTGACCTATCTCTGTCTGTCTGTCTGTCTGACTCTGACCTATCTCTGTCTGTCTGTCTGACTCTGACCTCTCTCTGTCTGTCTGACTCTGACCTCTCTCTCTCTGTCTGTCTGACTCTGACCTATCTCTGTCTGTCTGTCTGTCTGACTCTGACCCCTCTCTGTCTGTCTGTCTGACTCTGACCTCTCTCTGTCTGTCTGACTCTGACCTCTCTCTGTCTGTCTGACTCTGACCTCTCTCTGTCTGTCTGTCTGACCTATCTCTGTCTGTCTGTCTGTCTGACTCTGACCTATCTCTGTCTGTCTGACTCTGACCTCTCTCTGTCTGTCTGACTCTGACCTCTCTCTGTCTGTCTGTCTGACCTATCTCTGTCTGTCTGTCTGTCTGACTCTGACCTATCTCTGTCTGTCTGTCTGTCTGACTCTGACCCCTCTCTGTCTGTCTGTCTGACTCTGACCCCTCTCTGTCTGTCTGTCTGACTCTGACCTCTCTCTGTCTGTCTGACTCTGACCTCTCTCTGTCTGTCTGACTCTGACCTCTCTGTCTGTCTGACTCTGACCTCTCTCTGTCTGTCTGTCTGACTCTGACCTCTCTCTGTCTGTCTGACTCTGACCTCTCTCTGTCTGTCTGACTCTGACCTCTCTCTGTCTGTCTGACTCTGACCTCTCTCTGTCTGTCTGACTCTGACCTCCTCTCTCTCTGTCTGTCTGACTCTGACCTCTCTCTGTCTGTCTGACTCTGACCTCTCTCTGTCTGTCTGAATTCATGTTTTGTTTGTCTTGAGTGTGATGTCTGTCTGACTGTCTGTTTCTCTCTTCCCCCCAGTATGTCCTGGTCTCTGTGGGTGATGTGATCGTGGCCAGCGCTCCGGCCTTCCTGTGTGATGCAGAGGTTCATGAGGTCAATGTGACGGTCAGTGGGAACCTGACCATACTAGAGGTGGACGGTCGGCCTGGACAGAGTCACACCACACCTGGACAGGAGACGGTTGACCTCAGCCTGCCTTCAACCACCTTTATAGGAGGGCTCCCCGGTGAGTTAGACGGGTATAGGAGGGCTCCCCGGTGAGTTAGACGGGTATAGGAGGGCTCCCCGGTGAGTTAGACGGGTATAGGAGGGCTCCCCGGTGAGTTAGACGGGTATAGGAGGGCTCCCCGGTGAGTTAGACGGGTATAGGAGGGCTCCCGGTGAGTTAGACGGGTATAGGAGGGCTCCCCGGTGAGTTAGACGGGTATCGGAGGGCTCCCCGGTGAGTTAGACTGGTATGGGAGGGCTCCCCGGTGAGTTAGACGGGTATGGGAGGGCTCCCCGGTGAGTTAGACGGGTATGGGAGGGCTCCCAGGTGAGTTAGACGGGTATCGGAGGGCTCCCAGGTGAGTTAGACGGGTATCGGAGGGCTCCCCGGTGAGTTAGACGGGTATCGGAGGGCTCCCCGGTGAGTTAGACGGGTATGGGAGGGCTCCCCGGTGAGTTAGACGGGTATGGGAGGGCTCCCCGGTGAGTTAGACTGGTATGGGAGGGCTCCCCGGTGAGGTAGACGGGTATGGGAGGGCTCCCCGGTGAGGTAGACGGGTATGGGAGGGCTCCCCGGTGAGGTAGACGGGTATGGGAGGGTTCCCCGGTGAGGTAGACTGGTATGGGAGGGCTCCCCGGTGAGGTAGACTGGTATAGGAGGGCTCCCCGGTGAGGTAGACTGGTATAGGAGGGCTCCCCGGTGAGTTAGACGGGTATAGGAGGGCTCCCCGGTGAGGTAGACGGGTATAGGAGGGCTCCCCGGTGAGGTAGACGGGTATAGGAGGGCTCCCCGGTGAGTTAGACTAGTATAGGAGGGCTCCCCGGTGGGTTAGACTAGTATAGGAGGGCTCCCCGGTGAGTTAGACGGGTATAGGCACAGAGAGACATGCAACAACACACACTCATTACTACTGTACTCTAGACAAACACCCAGTTATGAATAAAGAGCCACACACACACACAGTTTCGCCATTACCATTAACCACTTCTCCTGGTGTCATTAATTTCCGTTCTGACCCCTGACCTGTGACCTCTAACCCCTGTACCAGACGTGCCCCTGGTGTCGACCCTGGTGTCGTCGTTCTACCGCGGCTGCATGGAGGTGACGATCAACGGCCTGGCTCTGGACCTGGACGAGGCCTTCCACAAACACAACGACATCCGCTCCCACTCCTGCCCTCTGCTGGGGGGGGCCTTGTGACCGCTGCAGTCCCATTCAGCCCCGTCCTCACTGGAGCAGGGGGAAGTTGCCCAGAGACACTGATCTTGGGTCAGTTTGACATTTCTCCCACTAATGGTTAAGGTTAGGATTAGGGGGAGTGGAAGCTGACCCTAGATCTGTAGCAAGGGGAAACTTCACCCCGTCCACTACAGTTCACCATAACCCACAGGGCCTTAACCTAAGCAAGGACTGAGTCCCAAATAGCACTCTATTCCCTATATGACCCCTATGGGTTCTGGTCAAAACTAGTGCACTATTTAGGGAATAGGGTGCCATTTGGAATGTACCCAGGAGCTGGCCGAGTGGCCAACCCTCCTCCCGACCGACCCTCCTCCCGACCAACCCTCCTCCCGACCAACCCTCAGTCATTCTGCTCTCAGCGTGATTGAATGTAAGAGCAGCACTCTCACATCTGAGGTTGCAGGTGCGTAGGAAAATTCAGTGATATCTTGAAGACAAAAATCCAATATTTCACACGGCTCTTGACAGTATGTTTTAGTGTAATGAGCTTATGTACCGGCCTCACGGCCTTCGTCAGAGCTCACGGTGATCCAACTGGATCCATAAGTGGAATAACTGGCAGTACTCCAGGAGAGGTTTGGTCAACTGACCCAGTCCATCGTGGAACAAACCCTATAAGGGGTGTGGGGGTGTAATTCAGTAGCACAAGGCTTTGTTGTTGTAAAACTTGCACACCATCGCAGGTAAAAATGGACTGAGTTTAATAAAAACATCTGTTCGGTGCTTTCCAACTTAATGCAAACTTAGTCTACCTGCAATTTAGCTCTGCACACTGCCTACAGATTACAACATAGGGCCTTCTGTTAATATGACCCCATTAAAGAACCTTCCTTCCCCTCCCAAACCATGCTTCTCGTCCTCCACAGTTACATCCACCCACCGTCAGCCAATGAAACACTCCATACTGTCCCCCTTTCACATGCCCCGCCCTCCTTCCCTTAGTATCACCAATCAGCACACGCCAGGAACACACGTTAAGCCAATCAGACGAGGCTAATTAACATGCAGTACCCAATCAGACACACGGGGGAGGGCATCAAGAGCACTGCTTCACCACACTGAGCTACTGAGAGAACAGGAGTGTAAGTGTTGTAATATACTGTATGTGTAAATAATGTGATGCTTTTTAGAAAAAACACAAAAGGAAATAAATAAAGACCTGAACGCATTGAGATAATCACCCAAAACAGTTTCACTTCTCTACAGAATGTCAGAACAACAAACATCATCTTTCTTCATTTCGTTCGGCCAAAAAGGGCTGCAGTATTTCCTCCTCTGGGATCTAGAGTTTCTGATGAGTTTCACAATGGAGCGATCGATGGTTTACTCTTCTGCGTTGTGTGTTATTATACTATAGGTTTGTTTGGCTGCTGATTTGTTCTCCTGTCTTTTAGTCTTTACATCCCTGATCACATCAATTCAGTCTGATTTGAAAACTTAATAAAGATGTTGACATGGGAGTTTTAAAACTGGTTGTGGAGAGATTTATTTTTAGTATTTTTTTTTTCATCGTGCTGCTTATTATGTCTTAGCCCAGTGTGACCATGATAATGTCCCAAATGGGACCCGATGTGGTCCACTCATTTTGAACAGGTCCCTGGTCATCAGAGCTGAATACTGCAACGACATCACATGACCACTAGGTGGAACCAGAAGCGTAATAACAAATCACATGGTTCAGTCAGTATTTTTTATAATGTAAAACATTTTAATACCGGGATCCCACCACAGTGAGAGAAGTTGGTTCACATTTCAAACATTTGGTTCTCCTCTCAATTTATGTTCCAGTTAATCACTGGCCCAAGTCCTTCCTACTCTCTGACCCAAGTCCTTCCTACTCTCTGACCCAAGCCCTTCCTACTCTCTGACCCAAGCCCTTCCTACTCTCTGACCCAAGCCCTTCCTACTCTCTGACCCAAGCCCTTCCTACTCTCTGACCCAAGCCCTTCCTACTCTCTGACCCAAGCCCTTCCTACTCTCTGAAAAAGCCCTTCCTACTCTCTGAAAAAGCCCTTCCTACTCTCTGACCCAAGCCCCTCCTACTCTCTGACCCAAGCCCTTCCTTCTCTCTACAGCAGTGTGTATATAACTCTCTCTCTAATTTCTATTTCAGTTTGGACACACTTACTCATTCTAGGTTTTTTTTTGCGTAACTATTTTCTACATTGTAGAATAATAGTGAAGACATCAAAACTATGAAATACCAAATGGAAACATGTAGTATCCAAATATGATATTCTTCAAAGTATCCACCCTTTGTCTTGACAGCTTTGCACACTTTTGGCATTCTCTCAACCAACTTCATGAGGTAGTCACCTGGAATGCATTTTAATTAACAGGTGTGCCTTAAGTTAATTTGTGTAATTTATTTGAGCCAATCAGCTGTGTTGTGACCAGGTAGGGGTGGTATACAGAAGAGCTTTATTTGGTAAAAGACCAAGTCCATCTTATGGCAAGAACAGCTCAAATAAGCAAAGAGAAATGACAGTCCATCATTACTTTAAGACATGAAGGTCAGTCAATACGGAACATGTCAAGAACTTAGACAGTTTCTTCAAGTGCAGTTGTAAAACCTGTCTCTCATCAGGACCGCCACAGGAAAGGAAGACCCAGAGGTACCTCTGCTGTGGGATATGTTCATTAGAGTTACCAGCCTCAGAAATTGCAGCCTAAATAAATGCTTCACAGAGTTCAAGTAACAGACACATCTCAACATCAACTATTCAGAGACAGGCCTTCAAATCAAATTTTATTGGTCACATTCACATGTTAAGCAAATGTTAATGCAAGTGTAGCAAAATGCTTGTGCTTCTAGTTCCGACTGCAGTAAAATCTAACAAATTCACATCGACTGCCTTACCCAAATGTAAAGGGATGAATGAGAATATGTACATAAATATATGGATGAGAGATGGCCGTGCGGCATAGGCAAGATGCAGTAGATGGTACAGTATACATGAGATGTGTAGGATATGTAGACATTATTAAAGTGATTAGTGATACATTTATTACATCCATTTATGAAATGTATTCAAGTGGCCAGAGATTTGAGTCTGTTTGTTGGCAGCAGCCACTCAATGTTAGTGGTTGCTGTTTAACAGTCTGATGGCCTTGAGATAGAAGCTGTTTTTCAGTCTCTCGGTCCCAGCTTTGATGCACCTGCACTGACCTCGCCTTCTGGATGATAGCGGGGTGAACAGGCAGTGGCTCGGGTGGTTATTGTCCTTGATGATCATTTTGGCCTTCCTGTGACATCAGGTGCTGTAGGTGTCCTGGAGGGCAGGTAGTTTGCCCACGGTGATGTGTTGTGCAGACCTCACTACCCTCGAGAGCATTACGGTTGTGGGCGGAGCAGTTGCCGTACCAGATGGTGATACAGCCCGACAGGATGCTCTCAATTGTGCATCTGTAAAAGTTTGTTTTAGGTGACAAGCCAAATTTATTCAACCTCCTGAGGTTGAAGAGGCGCTGTTGCACCTTCTTCACCACACTGTCTGTGTGGGTGGACCATTTCAGTTTGTCCGTGATGTGTACGCCGAGGATCTTAATGTTCCACTTTCTACACTACTGTTCCATCGATGTGGATGGGGGGCTGCTCCCTCTGCTGTTTCCTGAAGTCCACAATAATTTCCTTTTGTTGACGTTGAGTGAGAGGTTGTTTTCCTGACACCACGCTCCGAGTGCCCTCACCTCCTCCCTGTAGGCTGTCTCATTGTTGTTGGTAATCAAGCCTACCACTGTAGTGTCTTCCTCAAACTTGATGATTGAGTTGGAGGCGTGCATGGCCACGAAGTCAAGGGTGAACAGGGAGTACAGGAGAGGGCTGAGAACGCACCCTTGTGGGGCCCCAGTGTTGAGGATCAGCGGGGTGAAGATGTTACCTACCATCACCACCTGGGGCGGCCCGTCAAAGTCCAGGACCCAGTTGCACAGAGTGGGGTCGAGACCCAGGGTCTCAAGCTTAATGACGAGTTTGGAGGGTACTATGGTGTTAAATGCTGAGCTGTAGTCAATGAACAGCATTCTTACATTGGTATTCCTCTTGTCCGGATGGGATAGGCAGTCTGTGGACCTCTTGGGGCGGTAAGAAAATTGGAGTGGGTCGAAGGTATCAGGTAGGGTGGAGGTGATATGATCCTTGACTAGTCTCTCAAAGCTCTTCGTGATGACAGAAGTGATTGCTATGGGGCGATAGTCATTTAGTTCAGAACAATTGTGACAATCTTGAACCATGTGGGCACAGCTGACTGGGATAGGGATTGATTGAATATGTCCGTAAACACACCAGCCAGCTGGTCTGCGCTCTGAGGACGTGGCTGGGGATGCTGTCTGGGCCGGCAGCCTTGCGAGGGTTAACACGTTTAAATGTTTTACTCACGTTGGCCACGGTGAAGGAGAGCCCACAGGCTTTGGTAGTGGGCCGTGTCAGTGGCACTGTATTGTCCTCAAAGCGAGCAAAGAAGTTGTTTAGTTTGTCTGGGAGCAAGACATCGGTGTCCGCGACGGGGCTGGTTTTCTTTTTGTAATCCGTGATTGACTGTAGGCCCTGCCACATACGTCTTGTGTCTGAGCCGTTGAATTGCAACTCTACTTTGTCTCTTTACTGACGCTTAGCTTGTTTGATTGCCTTGCGGAGGGAATAGCTACACTGTTTGCATTTGGTTATGTTTACAGCTGCCTTGCCATGATTAAAAGCTGTGGTTCGAGCTTTCAGTTTTGCACGAATGCTGCCATCAATCCACGGTTTCTGGGTAGGGAAGGTTTTAATAGTCAGTGGGTACAACATCACCGATGCACTTGCTAACAAACTCCCTCACCGAGTCAGCGTATACATCAATATTATTGTCCGAGGCTACCCGGAACATAATCGAAGCAATCTTGACGCGTTGAATCTGATTGATCACACCAGCATTGGATAGACCTGAGCATGGGCGTTTCCTGTTTTAGTTTCTGTCTATAGGCTGGGAGCAACAAAATGGAGTCATGGTCAGATTTGCTGAAGGGAGGGTGGGGGAGGGCTTTGTATGCATCGCGGAAGTTTGAGTAGCAATGGTCCAGAACGCTACCAGCCCGTGTCGCGCATTTGATATGCTGATAGAATTTAGGGAGTCTTGTGGCCTCATGGTCAAATTTCTACAGGGCACCAATAAGAAGAAGAGACTTGCTTGGGCCAAGACACACGAGCAATGGACATTAGTCCGGTGGAAATCTGTCCTTTGGTCTGATGAGTGAAAATGTTAGATTTTTGGTTCCAACCGCTGTGTCTTTGTGAGACGCAAAGTAGGTGAACGGATGATCTCCACGTGTGGTTCCCACCATGAAGCATGAAGTAGGAGGTGTGATGGTGAACTGTCTGTGATTTATTTAGAATTAGAGGCACACTTAACCAGCATGGCTACCACAGCATTCTGCAGAGATATGCCACCCCAGCTGGTTTGCGCTTAATGGGACTATCATTTGTTTTTCAACAGGACAATGACCCAACACACCTCCAGGCTGTGTGAGGGCTATTTTACCAAGAAGGAACGTGGAGTGCTGCATCAGATGACCTGGCCTCCACAATCACCCGACCTCAACCCAATTGAGATGGTTTGGATGAGTTGGGACCACAGAGTGAGGGACAAGCAGCCAACAAGTGCTCAGCATATGTGGGAACTCTTTCAAGACTGTTGGAAAAGTATTCCAGGTGAAGCTGGTTGAGAGAATACCAAGCGTGTGCAAAGCTGTCATCAAGGCAAAGGGGGGCTATTTTGAAGAATCTAAAATATATTTAGATTTGTTTGACACTTTTTTTGGTTACGACATGATTCCATATGCGTTATTTCATAGTTTTGATGTCTTCAATATTATTCTACAAATATATTTTTTTTAAATAAAGAAAAACCCTGGAATGAGTAGGTGTGTCCAAACCTTTGACTGGTACTGTATATGCACTTTATAAACTATATATGAAGATTAAATAAGACTGTTAATAACCATTATAGGAGATACAGTAGGTCTCAGTTACTGGGATCACCAGTCTGGTGGTATGTTATAACATAGGAGATACAGTATGTCTCAGTTACTGGGATCACCAGTCTGGTGGTATATTATAACATAGGAGATACAGTAGGTCTATAAGTTACTGGGATCACCAGTCTGATGGTATATTATAACATAGGAGATACAGTAGGTCTATAAGTTACTGGGATCACCAGTCTGGTGGTATATTATAACATAGGAGATACAGTATGTCTCAGTTACTGGGATCACCAGTCTGGTGGTATATTATAACATAGGAGATACAGTATGTCTCAGTTACTGGGATCACCAGTCTGGTGGTATATTATAACATAGGAGATACAGTATGTCTCAGTTACTGGGATCACCAGTCTGGTGGTATATTATAACATAGGAGATACAGTAGGTCTCAGTTACTGGGATCACCAGTCTGGTGGTATATTATAACATAGGAGATACAGTATGTCTCAGTTACTGGGATCACCAGTCTGATGGTATATTATAACATAGGAGATACAGTAGGTCTATAAGTTACTGGGATCACTAGTCTGGTGGTATATTATAACATAGGAGATACAGTAGGTCTATAAGTTACTGGGATCACCAGTCTGGTGGTATATTATAACATAGGAGATACAGTAGGTCTATAAGTTACTGGGATCACCAGTCTGGTGGTATATTATAACATAGGAGATACAGTAGGTCTATAAGTTACTGGGATCACCAGTCTGGTGGTATATTATAACATAGGAGATACAGTAGGTCTCAGTTACTGGGATCACTAGTCTGGTGGTATATTATAACATAGGAGATACAGTAGGTCTATAAGTTACTGGGATCACCAGTCTGGTGGTATATTATAACATAGGAGATACAGTAGGTCTATACGTTACTGGGATCACCAGTCTGGTGGTATATTATAACATAGGAGATACAGTAGGTCTCAGTTACTGGGATCACTAGTCTGGTGGTATATTATAACATAGGAGATACAGTAGGTCTATAAGTTACTGGGATCACCAGTCTGGTGGTATATTATAACATAGGAGATACAGTAGGTCTATACGTTACTGGGATCACCAGTCTGGTGGTATATTATAACATAGGAGATACAGTATGTCTCAGTTACTGGGATCACTAGTCTGGTGGTATATTATAACATAGGAGATACAGTAGGTCTCAGTTACTGGGATCACCAGTCTGGTGGTATATTATAACATAGGAGATACAGTATGTCTCAGTTACTGGGATCACCAGTCTGATGGTATATTATAACATAGGAGATACAGTATGTCTCAGTTACTGGGATCACCAGTCTGGTGGTATATTATAACATAGGAGATACAGTAGGTCTATAAGTTACTGGGATCACCAGTCTGGTGGTATATTATAACATAGGAGATACAGTATGTCTCAGTTACTGGGATCACCAGTCTGGTGGTATATTATAACATAGGAGATACAGTAGGTTTCAGTTACTGGGATCACCAGTCTGATGGTATATTTATCATTTTATATAGACTATATAGTTAGAAGACGCTAAAAGCTACCGGTTCAGTTTAATAATTGCACATGACGGTTTGATAAATACTGTGGACAGTCAGCCTGGAAGTCTAGAGACAGAAACTGTTGAAAGGTAAATATATATATGACATCCACGATCAAGGCAATAGATCAACACCTGATTATTATAACAACGTTATAAGCATTTCAATATTGCTATTAACAGATTGATAAATAACATGCCAAAATATCAAAGTCAACATCGTAGCCACGCAGTAGGGCATTTAAAACGTGTTCAAACCTACAGGGGCAGAGTGGGGTAGTTGGGGGTAGTTGGGGTCTAACCTACAGGGGCAGAGTGGGGTAGTTGGGGGTAGTTGGGGTCTAACCTACAGGGGCAGAGTGGGGATGGTTGGGGGTAGTTGGGGTCTAACCTACAGGGGCAGAGTGGGGTAGTTGGGGTCTAACCTACAGGGGCAGAGTGGGGTAGTTGGGGTCTAACCTACAGGGGCAGAGTGGGGTAGTTGGGGTCTAACCTACAGGGGCAGAGTGGGGTAGTTGGGGTCTAACCTACAGGGGCAGAGTGGGGTAGTTGGGGTCTAACCTACAGGGGCAGAGTGGGGTAGTTGGGGTCTAACCTACAGGGGCAGAGTGGGGTAGTTGGGGTCTAACCTACAGGGGCAGAGTGGGGTAGTTGGGGTCTAACCTACAGGGGCAGAGTGGGGTAGTTGGGGTCTAACCTGCAAGGGCAGAGTGGGGTAGTTGGGGTCTAACCTAAAGGGGCAGAGTGGGGTGGTTTGGGGTAGTTGGGGTCTAACCTACAGGGGCAGAGTGGGGTGGTTTGGGGTAGTTGGGGTCTAACCTACAGGGCAGAGTGGGGTGGTTTGGGGTAGTTGGGGTCTAACCTACAGGGGCAGAGTGGGGTAGTTGGGGGTAGTTGGGGTCTAACCTGCACTACATTAATAGATGATTATTAAAGTCCAGAGGTCTTCTCTCTGTCATGGCTTATCTGTCTGTGAGGTGTCTTCTGCTACATTCTCTGGCCTGGTCCAAAAACACGCCCTAGCCCCTTGTCTCCTAGCCCCTTGTCTCCTAGCCCATAATCTGTTAGTCCCTAGACTCCTAGTCCCTTCTAGTTCTTACCTCGTTGTTGTGTGGAGTTCTGGATGAATCTGATAGCTGGGTAAGAAGCAATGATTGGAAGGGTATATGGAGGCCATATCTGATTGGTTGGAAGGGTATATGGAGGCCATATCTGATTGGTTGGAAGGGTATATGGAGGCCATATCTGATTGGAAGGGTATATGGAGTCCATATCTGATTGGAAGGGTATATGGAGGCCATATCTGATTGGAAGGGTATATGGAGGCCATATCTGATTGGAAGGGTATATGGAGGCCATATCTGATTGGAAGGGTATATGGAGGCCATATCTGATTGGAAGGGTATATGGAGGCCATATCTGATTGGAAGGGTATATGGAGGCCATATCTGATTGGAAGGGTATATGGAGGCCATATCTGATTGGTTGGAAGGGTATATGGAGGCCATATCTGATTGGAAGGGTATATGGAGTCCATATCTGATTGGAAGGGTATATGGAGGCCATATCTGATTGGTTGGAAGGGTATATGGAGGCCATATCTGATTGGAAGGGTATATGGAGTCCATATCTGATTGGAAGGGTATATGGAGGCCATATCTGATTGGAAGGGTATATGGAGGCCATATCTGATTGGTTGGAAGGGTATATGGAGGCCATATCTGATTGGTTGGAAGGGTATATGGAGGCCATATCTGATTTGTTGGAAGCGTATATGGAAGCCATCACACCATCTGGTTCCTTCAGGTCTGTGCTAACTGCTAACCAGGTGAGAGGCTAGGGGCTGTTTCTGGACCTCTTCCCATTGATTTATCCTGCAATTAATGTTGTGCAATTGGTAGCATGCCAGTTTGTCTTCTTCAAATGCCTCTAATCTAATTGCAGCAGTAAAAGTAATCAGATTACAGTACTTAGTTTGAGTAATCCAATAATTACTATTTTGGACAGGTGCATTTTAAAAGTAACCTCCCCAACCCTGCTTGTGCTACATTCTCTGGCCTCGTCCAGAAAGAAGCCCTAGTCCCTTATCCCCTAGCCCCATGTCTCCTAGTCCCTTATCCTAGTCCCTTGTCTCCTAGCCCCATGTCTCCTAGTCCCTTTTATTCCCTAACTGGTTGTTGTGTGCAGATCTAAAGGAATCACATAGCTGGCCGTAAGAAGCAATGATTGGAAGGATATATTTGTTATATGGAAGCCATATCTGATTGATTGAAAGGATATAATTGTTATATGGAGGCCATATCTGATTGATTGAAAGGATATATTTGTTATATGGAAGCCATATCTGATTGATTGAAAGGATATAATTGTTATATGGAAGCCATATCTGATTGATTGAAAGGATATATTTGTTATATGGAAGCCATAGCTGATTGATTGAAAGGATATATTTGTTATATGGAAGCCATATCTGATTGATTGATAGGATATATAGAAGCTGTCACACCGAGCTGATTCCTTCATGTCTGTGCTGACCAGGTGACAGAGGCCAGGTGTTGTTTCTGGACATTAGCCTCTCTTACCCTGGCCTAAAGGTCAAAGGCTAAAGGTCAGGTTGGCATTCAGCATGCATAAGGAGGGGGCTTCTCGAAGCCGGAGGGCCCGTAGACGGGGCCAGGGTAGAGGGCAGGGGCGTTGGGTGTTAGCATGTAACCCTGACCAGGGTCCTGGGAGCCAGTCTGGAAGGTGGGCTGGCTGGGGGCCTGGGCGGAAGGCTGGCTCTGGCTCTCCTCTGACGGAGAGGAGGGGGTTAGGGTCATCTCCAGGCCGGGCTGGGGGGTGGAGGGGGCCTGGTAACTGCTGTGGTGCTGAGAAAGACAGAGAGAGAGAAGAGGAGAGGAGAGGAGAGAGAGACAACAGAGGGGAGAGAAGAGAGACAACAGAGGGGAGAGAAGAGAGACAACAGAGGAGAGAGAGAGAGAGACCGAGGTTGAGAGAGAGAGACATAGAGAGAAGAGAGCGAGGAGAGAGAGACAACAGAGGAGAGAGAGAGACCGAGGTTGAGAGACATAGAGAGAAGAGAGAGAGGAGAGAGATGACAGAGAGGAGACATTCATATCACTGGATGACGAGGAGATTTTACTTTTACGAAATACTATTGTAGTTGGGGTCTAACCTACAGGGGCAGAGTGGGGTAGTTGGGGTCTAACCTACAGGGGCAGAGTGGGGTAGTTGGGGTCTAACCTACAGGGGCAGAGTGGGGTAGTTGGGGTCTAACCTACAGGGGCAGAGTGGGGTAGTTGGGGTCTAACCTACAGGGGCAGAGTGGGGTAGTTTGGAGTAGTTGGGGTCTAACCTACAGGGCAGAGTGGGGTAGTTGGGGTCTAACCTACAGGGGCAGAGTGGGGTAGTTGGGGTCTAACCTACAGGGACAGAGTGGGGTAGTTGGGGTCTAACCTGTAGCGGCAGAGTGGGGTAGTTGGGGTCTAACCTACAGGGGCAGAGTGGGGTAGTTGGGGTCTAACCTACAGGGGCAGAGTGGGGTAGTTGGGGTCTAACCTAGAGGGGCAGAGTGGAGTAGTTGGGGGTAGTTGGGGTCTAACCTAGAGGGACAGAGTGGGGTAGTTGGGGTCTAACCTACAGGGACAGAGTGGGGTAGTTGGGGTCTAACCTACAGGGGCAGAGTGGGGTAGTTGGGGTCTAACCTGTAGCGGCAGAGTGGGGTAGTTGGGGGTAGTTGGGGTCTAACCTGCAGGGGCAGAGTGGGGTAGTTGGGGTCTAACCTACAGGGCAGAGTGGGGTAGTTGGGGTCTAACCTGTAGCGGCAGAGTGGGGTAGTTGGGGTCTAACCTGCAGGGGCAGAGTGGGGTAGTTGGGGTCTAACCTACAGGGGCAGAGTGGGGTAGTTGGGGTCTAACCTACAGGGGCAGAGTGGGGTAGTTGGGGTCTAACCTAGAGGGGCAGAGTGGAGTAGTTGGGGTCTAACCTACAGGGGCAGAGTGGGGTAGTTGGATCTAACCTACAGGGGCAGAGTGGGGTAGTTGGGGTCTAACCTAGAGGGGCAGAGTGGAGTAGTTGGGGGTAGTTGGGGGTAGTTGGGGTCTAACCTAGAGGGACAGAGTGGGGTAGTTGGGGTCTAACCTACAGGGACAGAGTGGGGTAGTTGGGGTCTAACCTACAGGGGCAGAGTGGGGTAGTTGGGGTCTAACCTGTAGCGGCAGAGTGGGGTAGTTGGGGGTAGTTGGGGTCTAACCTGCAGGGGCAGAGTGGGGTAGTTGGGGTCTAACCTACAGGGCAGAGTGGGGTAGTTGGGGTCTAACCTACAGGGCAGAGTGGGGTAGTTGGGGTCTAACCTACAGGGCAGAGTGGGGTAGTTGGGGTCTAACCTACAGGGGCAGAGTGGGGTAGTTGGGGTCTAACCTACAGGGGCAGAGTGGGGTAGTTGGGGTCTAACCTAGAGGGGCAGAGTGGAGTAGTTGGGGGTAGTTGAGGGTAGTTGGGGTCTAACCTAGAGGGACAGAGTGGGGTAGTTGGGGTCTAACCTACAGGGACAGAGTGGGGTAGTTGGGGTCTAACCTACAGGGGCAGAGTGGGGTAGTTGGGGTCTAACCTACAGGGGCAGAGTGGGGTAGTTGGGGTCTAACCTACAGGGGCAGAGTGGGGTAGTTGGGGTCTAACCTACAGGGGCAGAGTGGGGTAGTTGGGGTCTAACCTACAGGGGCAGAGTGGGGTAGTTTGGAGTAGTTGGGGTCTAACCTACAGGGCAGAGTGGGGTAGTTGGGGTCTAACCTACAGGGGCAGAGTGGGGTAGTTGGGGTCTAACCTACAGGGACAGAGTGGGGTAGTTGGGGTCTAACCTGTAGCGGCAGAGTGGGGTAGTTGGGGTCTAACCTACAGGGGCAGAGTGGGGTAGTTGGGGTCTAACCTACAGGGGCAGAGTGGGGTAGTTGGGGTCTAACCTAGAGGGGCAGAGTGGAGTAGTTGGGGGTAGTTGGGGTCTAACCTAGAGGGACAGAGTGGGGTAGTTGGGGTCTAACCTACAGGGACAGAGTGGGGTAGTTAGGGTCTAACCTACAGGGGCAGAGTGGGGTAGTTGGGGTCTAACCTGTAGCGGCAGAGTGGGGTAGTTGGGGGTAGTTGGGGTCTAACCTGCAGGGGCAGAGTGGGGTAGTTGGGGTCTAACCTACAGGGCAGAGTGGGGTAGTTGGGGTCTAACCTGTAGCGGCAGAGTGGGGTAGTTGGGGTCTAACCTGCAGGGGCAGAGTGGGGTAGTTGGGGTCTAACCTACAGGGGCAGAGTGGGGTAGTTGGGGTCTAACCTACAGGGGCAGAGTGGGGTAGTTGGGGTCTAACCTAGAGGGGCAGAGTGGAGTAGTTGGGGTCTAACCTACAGGGGCAGAGTGGGGTAGTTGGATCTAACCTACAGGGGCAGAGTGGGGTAGTTGGGGTCTAACCTAGAGGGGCAGAGTGGAGTAGTTGGGGGTAGTTGGGGGTAGTTGGGGTCTAACCTAGAGGGACAGAGTGGGGTAGTTGGGGTCTAACCTACAGGGACAGAGTGGGGTAGTTGGGGTCTAACCTACAGGGGCAGAGTGGGGTAGTTGGGGTCTAACCTGTAGCGGCAGAGTGGGGTAGTTGGGGGTAGTTGGGGTCTAACCTGCAGGGGCAGAGTGGGGTAGTTGGGGTCTAACCTACAGGGCAGAGTGGGGTAGTTGGGGTCTAACCTACAGGGCAGAGTGGGGTAGTTGGGGTCTAACCTACAGGGCAGAGTGGGGTAGTTGGGGTCTAACCTACAGGGGCAGAGTGGGGTAGTTGGGGTCTAACCTACAGGGGCAGAGTGGGGTAGTTGGGGTCTAACCTAGAGGGGCAGAGTGGAGTAGTTGGGGGTAGTTGAGGGTAGTTGGGGTCTAACCTAGAGGGACAGAGTGGGGTAGTTGGGGTCTAACCTACAGGGACAGAGTGGGGTAGTTGGGGTCTAACCTACAGGGGCAGAGTGGGGTAGTTGGGGTCTAACCTGTAGCGGCAGAGTGGGGTAGTTGGGGGTAGTTGGGGTCTAACCTGCAGGGGCAGAGTGGGGTAGTTGGGGTCTAACCTACAGGGCAGAGTGGGGTAGTTGGGGTCTAACCTACAGGGCAGAGTGGGGTAGTTGGGGGTAGTTGGGGTCTAACCTGCAGGGGCAGAGTGGGGTAGTTGGGGGTAGTTGGGGTCTAACCTGCAGGGGCAGAGTGGGGTAGTTGGGGGTAGTTGGGGTCTAACCTGTAGCGGCAGAGTGGGGTAGTTGGGGGTAGTTGGGGTCTAACCTGCAGGGGCAGAGTGGGGTAGTTGGGGGTAGTTGGGGTCTAACCTGCAGGGGCAGAGTGGGGTAGTTGGGGTCTAACCTACAGGGCAGAGTGGGGTAGTTGGGGTCTAACCTGTAGCGGCAGAGTGGGGTAGTTGGGGTCTAACCTACAGGGGCAGAGTGGGGTAGTTGGGGGTAGTTGGGGTCTAACCTACAGGGCAGAGCGGGGTAGTTGGGGTATTTTTTACCTGCATGGGCAAAGCGGGGTAGTTGGGGTAGGCGGGCAGGGCCTGTCCGTTGGGGCAGAAGCCAGCGTAGGTCACCACATGCTGGGTGGGGTTATACATGATATGGGGGGGTGGGGCGGGACTGGGGGACATCTGGGTGGCAGGAGCCTGAGACAGAAGGAGGGAAGGGAGGGAGTGAGGGAGGGAGAGGAGAGAGAGGGAAGGGAAGGGGAGGGAGAAAGAGAGAGGGAGAGGGGAGGGGAGGGAAAGAGGGAGAGCGAAGGGAGGGAGAGAGGGTGAAGGGAGAGGGGAGAGAAGGGGGAGAGGGGAGGGAGGGAGAAAGAGAGGGGAGGGAAGGGGGAAGGGAGAGGGAAGAGAAGGGGGGGGAAGGGAGAGGGGGAGAGGGGAGAGAAGGGGGGAAGGGAGAGATTTGGAGAGGGGAGAGAAGGGGGGAAGGGAGAAGGGAGAGAAGGGAGTGGGGTGGGAAGGGGGGGAAGGGAGAGGGGTGGGAAGGGGGGGAAGAGAGAGGAATACGTATAGTTAGTGTAACCAACAACAAATGAAATATGTACCTAACAAACAGACGTGTGTTCTAGGTATTGTGTGTGTGTGTGTGTGTGTGTGTGTGTGTGTGTGTGTGTGTGTGTGTGTGTGTGTGTGTGTGTGTGTGTGTGTGTTTGTGTGCCCACCAGGTCCTTGTAAGCCCCCAGTATAGCAGCTGTGATGATTCCCAGGAACAGGCCCATTATGTTGAGCACCACACAGACCCACAGCAGACGATGGAGCTGGACCACATCCCAGCAGCTACTCACCCCCGTGAACTCATAGTAATGGGTGTGGTAGTCTGGACTGGAGGAGAGACAGGAGACAGAGTGAACTCATAGTAATGGGTATGGTAGTCTGGACTGGAGGAGACAGAGTGAACTCATAGTAATGGGTGTGGTAGTCTGGACTGGAGGAGAGACAGGAGACAGAGTGAACTCATAGTAATGGGTGTGGTAGTCTGGACTGGAGGAGAGAGAGGAGACAGAGTGAACTCATAGTAATGGGTATGGTAGTCTGGACTGGAGGAGAGACAGGAGACAGAGTGAACTCATAGTAATGGGTATGGTAGTCTGGACTGGAGGAGAGACAGGAGACAGAGTGAACTCATAGTAATGGGTATGGTAGTCTGGACTGGAGGAGAGAGGAGACAGAGTGAACTCATAGTAATGGGTATGGTAGTCTGGACTGGAGGAGAGAGAGGAGACAGTGAACTCATAGTACTGGGTATGGTAGTCTGGACTGGAGGAGAGAGAGTGAACTCATAGTAATGGGTATGGTAGTCTGGACTGGAGGAGAGAGAGGAGACAGAGTGAACTCATAGTAATGGGTATGGTAGTCTGGACTGGAGGAGAGAGAGGAGACAGAGTGAACTCATAGTAATGGGTATGGTAGTCTGGACTGGAGGAGAGAGAGGAGACAGAGTGAACTCATAGTAATGGGTATGGTAGTCTGGACTGGAGGAGAGAGAGGAGACAGAGTGAACTCATAGTAATGGGTATGGTAGTCTGGACTGGAGGAGAGACAGGAGACAGAGTGAACTCATAGTAATGGGTATGGTAGTCTGGACTGGAGGAGAGAGAGGAGACAGAGTGAACTCATAGTAATGGGTATGGTAGTCTGGACTGGAGGAGAGAGAGGAGACAGAGTGAACTCATAGTAATGGGTATGGTAGTCTGGACTGGAGGAGAGAGAGGAGACAGAGTGAACTCATAGTAATGGGTATGGTAGTCTGGACTGGAGGAGAGACAGGAGACAGAGTGAACTCATAGTAATGGGTATGGTAGTCTGGACTGGAGGAGAGACAGGAGACAGAGTGAACTCATAGTAATGGGTATGGTAGTCTGGACTGGAGGAGAGACAGGAGACAGAGTGAACTCATAGTAATGGGTATGGTAGTCTGGACTGGAGGAGAGACAGGAGACAGAGTGAACTCATAGTAATGGGTATGGTAGTCTGGACTGGAGGAGACAGAGTGAACTCATAGTAATGGGTATGGTAGTCTGGACTGGAGGAGAGAGAGGAGAGAGAGTGAACTCATAGTAATGGGTATGGTAGTCTGGACTGGAGGAGACAGAGTGAACTCATAGTAATGGGTATGGTAGTCTGGACTGGAGGAGAGAGAGGAGACAGAGTGAACTCATAGTAATGGGTATGGTAGTCTGGACTGGAGGAGACAGAGTGAACTCATAGTAATGGGTATGGTAGTCTGGACTGGAGGAGAGACAGGAGACAGAGTGAACTCATAGTAATGGGTATGGTAGTCTGGACTGGAGGAGAGAGAGGAGACAGAGTGAACTCATAGTAATGGGTATGGTAGTCTGGACTGGAGGAGAGACAGGAGACAGAGTGAACTCATAGTAATGGGTATGGTAGTCTGGACTGGAGGAGAGACAGGAGACAGAGTGAACTCATAGTGCTGGGTATGGTAGTCTGGACTGGAGGAGAGAGAGGAGACAGAGTGAACTCATAGTAATGGGTATGGTAGTCTGGACTGGAGGAGAGACAGGAGACAGAGTGAACTCATAGTAATGGGTATGGTAGTCTGGACTGGAGGAGAGACAGGAGACAGAGTGAACTCATAGTAATGGGTATGGTCGTCTGGACTAGAGGAGAGACAGGAGACAGAGTGAACTCATAGTAATGGGTATGGTAGTCTGGACTAGAGGAGAGACAGGAGACAGAGTGAACTCATAGTAATGGGTATGGTAGTCTGGACTAGAGGAGAGAGAAGAGACAGAGTGAACTCATAGTAATGGGTATGGTAGTCTGGACTGGAGGAGACAGAGTGAACTCATAGTAATGGGTATGGTAGTCTGGACTGGAGGAGAGACAGGAGACAGAGTGAACTCATAGTAATGGGTATGGTAGTCTGGACTGGAGGAGAGAGAGGAGACAGAGTGAACTCATAGTAATGGGTATGGTAGTCTGGACTAGAGGAGAGACAGGAGACAGAGTGAACTCATAGTAATGGGTATGGTAGTCTGGACTGGAGGAGAGAGAGGAGACAGAGTGAACTCATAGTAATGGGTATGGTAGTCTGGACTGGAGGAGACAGAGTGAACTCATAGTAATGGGTATGGTAGTCTGGACTGGAGGAGAGACAGGAGACAGAGTGAACTCATAGTAATGGGTATGGTAGTCTGGACTGGAGGAGAGACAGGAGACAGAGTGAACTCATAGTGCTGGGTATGGTAGTCTGGACTGGAGGAGAGAGAGGAGACAGAGTGAACTCATAGTAATGGGTATGGTAGTCTGGACTGGAGGAGAGACAGGAGACAGAGTGAACTCATAGTAATGGGTATGGTAGTCTGGACTAGAGGAGAGACAGGAGACAGAGTGAACTCATAGTAATGGGTATGGTAGTCTGGACTAGAGGAGAGAGAAGAGACAGAGTGAACTCATAGTAATGGGTATGGTAGTCTGGACTAGAGGAGAGACAGGAGACAGAGTGAACTCATAGTAATGGGTATGGTAGTCTGGACTAGAGGAGAGACAGGAGACAGAGTGAACTCATAGTAATGGGTATGGTAGTCTGGACTAGAGGAGAGAGAAGAGACAGAGTGAACTCATAGTAATGGGTATGGTAGTCTGGACTGGAGGAGACAGAGTGAACTCATAGTAATGGGTGTGGTAGTCTGGACTGGAGGAGAGACAGGAGACAGAGTGAACTCATAGTAATGGGTGTGGTAGTCTGGACTGGAGGAGAGACAGGAGACAGAGTGAACTCATAGTAATGGGTATGGTAGTCTGGACTGGAGGAGACAGAGTGAACTCATAGTAATGGGTGTGGTAGTCTGGACTGGAGGAGAGACAGGAGACAGAGTGAACTCATAGTAATGGGTGTGGTAGTCTGGACTGGAGGAGAGACAGGAGACAGAGTGAACTCATAGTAATGGGTGTGGTAGTCTGGACTGGAGGAGAGACAGGAGACAGAGTGAACTCATAGTAATGGGTGTGGTAGTCTGGACTGGAGGAGAGACAGGAGACAGAGTGAACTCATAGTACTAGGTATGGTAGTCTGGACTGGAGGAGAGAGAGGAGACAGAGTGAACTCATAGTAATGGGTATGGTAGTCTGGACTAGAGGAGAGACAGGAGACAGAGTGAACTCATAGTAATGGGTATGGTAGTCTGGACTAGAGGAGAGAGAAGAGACAGAGTGAACTCATAGTAATGGGTATGGTAGTCTGGACTGGAGGAGACAGAGTGAACTCATAGTAATGGGTATGGTAGTCTGGACTGGAGGAGAGACAGGAGACAGAGTGAACTCATAGTAATGGGTATGGTAGTCTGGACTGGAGGAGAGAGAGGAGACAGAGTGAACTCATAGTAATGGGTATGGTAGTCTGGACTAGAGGAGAGACAGGAGACAGAGTGAACTCATAGTAATGGGTATGGTAGTCTGGACTGGAGGAGAGAGAGGAGACAGAGTGAACTCATAGTAATGGGTATGGTAGTCTGGACTGGAGGAGACAGAGTGAACTCATAGTAATGGGTATGGTAGTCTGGACTGGAGGAGAGACAGGAGACAGAGTGAACTCATAGTAATGGGTATGGTAGTCTGGACTGGAGGAGAGACAGGAGACAGAGTGAACTCATAGTGCTGGGTATGGTAGTCTGGACTGGAGGAGAGAGAGGAGACAGAGTGAACTCATAGTAATGGGTATGGTAGTCTGGACTGGAGGAGAGACAGGAGACAGAGTGAACTCATAGTAATGGGTATGGTAGTCTGGACTAGAGGAGAGACAGGAGACAGAGTGAACTCATAGTAATGGGTATGGTAGTCTGGACTAGAGGAGAGAGAAGAGACAGAGTGAACTCATAGTAATGGGTATGGTAGTCTGGACTAGAGGAGAGACAGGAGACAGAGTGAACTCATAGTAATGGGTATGGTAGTCTGGACTAGAGGAGAGACAGGAGACAGAGTGAACTCATAGTAATGGGTATGGTAGTCTGGACTAGAGGAGAGAGAAGAGACAGAGTGAACTCATAGTAATGGGTATGGTAGTCTGGACTGGAGGAGACAGAGTGAACTCATAGTAATGGGTGTGGTAGTCTGGACTGGAGGAGAGACAGGAGACAGAGTGAACTCATAGTAATGGGTGTGGTAGTCTGGACTGGAGGAGAGACAGGAGACAGAGTGAACTCATAGTAATGGGTATGGTAGTCTGGACTGGAGGAGACAGAGTGAACTCATAGTAATGGGTGTGGTAGTCTGGACTGGAGGAGAGACAGGAGACAGAGTGAACTCATAGTAATGGGTGTGGTAGTCTGGACTGGAGGAGAGACAGGAGACAGAGTGAACTCATAGTAATGGGTGTGGTAGTCTGGACTGGAGGAGAGACAGGAGACAGAGTGAACTCATAGTAATGGGTGTGGTAGTCTGGACTGGAGGAGAGACAGGAGACAGAGTGAACTCATAGTACTAGGTATGGTAGTCTGGACTGGAGGAGAGAGAGGAGACAGAGTGAACTCATAGTAATGGGTATGGTAGTCTGGACTGGAGGAGAGACAGGAGACAGAGTGAACTCATAGTACTAGGTATGGTAGTCTGGACTGGAGGAGAGAGAGGAGACAGAGTGAACTCATAGTAATGGGTATGGTAGTCTGGACTGGAGGAGAGACAGGAGACAGAGTGAACTCATAGTACTAGGTATGGTAGTCTGGACTGGAGGAGAGAGAGGAGACAGAGTGAACTCATAGTAATGGGTATGGTAGTCTGGACTGGAGGAGAGACAGGAGACAGAGTGAACTCATAGTACTAGGTATGGTAGTCTGGACTGGAGGAGAGAGAGGAGACAGAGTGAACTCATAGTAATGGGTATGGTAGTCTGGACTGGAGGAGAGACAGGAGACAGAGTGAACTCATAGTACTAGGTATGGTAGTCTGGACTGGAGGAGAGACAGGAGACAGAGTGAACTCATAGTAATGGGTATGGTAGTCTGGACTGGAGGAGAGACAGGAGACAGAGTGAACTCATAGTAATGGGTATGGTAGTCTGGACTGGAGGAGAGACAGGAGACAGAGTGAACTCATAGTAATGGGTATGGTAGTCTGGACTGGAGGAGACAGAGTGAACTCATAGTAATGGGTATGGTAGTCTGGACTGGAGGAGACAGAGTGAACTCATAGTAATGGGTATGGTAGTCTGGACTGGAGGAGAGACAGGAGACAGAGTGAACTCATAGTAATGGGTATGGTAGTCTGGACTGGAGGAGAGACAGGAGACAGAGTGAACTCATAGTAATGGGTATGGTAGTCTGGACTAGAGGAGAGACAGGAGACAGAGTGAACTCATAGTAATGGGTATGGTAGTCTGGACTGGAGGAGAGAGAGGAGGCAGAGTGAACTCATAGTAATGGGTATGGTAGTCTGGACTGGAGGAGAGACAGGAGACAGAGTGAACTCATAGTAATGGGTATGGTAGTCTGGACTGGAGGAGAGAGAGGAGACAGAGTGAACTCATAGTAATGGGTATGGTAGTCTGGACTGGAGGAGAGACAGGAGACAGAGTGAACTCATAGTAATGGGTATGGTAGTCTGGACTGGAGGAGAGACAGGAGACAGAGTGAACTCATAGTAATGGGTATGGTAGTCTGGACTGGAGGAGAGACAGGAGACAGAGTGAACTCATAGTAATGGGTATGGTAGTCTGGACTGGAGGAGAGACAGGAGACAGAGTGAACTCATAGTAATGGGTATGGTAGTCTGGACTAGAGGAGAGACAGGAGACAGAGTGAACTCATAGTAATGGGTATGGTAGTCTGGACTGGAGGAGAGACAGGAGACAGACAGTCACACACACACAGGTGTTTTTCCTTACCTCTCACAGTTGTACAGGTCACAGCAGTAGCAGGTGTTGCTCTTCATTCTCACTTTACACTCACTGTTGAATGAGCTGCACATCACCTACAGACAGACAGACAGACAGACAGACAGACAGACAGACAGACAGACAGACAGACAGACAGAGACAAAGAGACATTGCTATGGCAGCAAAAAACAGAATGTGTCATTGTCAGTAGATGGTGCCAGAGAGCCCGATACCCCAACCAGCGAACCCGTCCCTAACCATAACCCCTAACTATGTATTATCTACCCCCCCATAACCCCTAACTATGTATTATCTACCCCCGTAACCCCTAACTATGTATTATCTACCCCCCATAACCCCTAAATATGTATTATCTACCCCTCCATAACCCCTAACTATGTATTATCTACCCCCCATAACCCCTAACTATGTATTATCTACCCCCATAACCCCTAACTATGTATTATCTACCCCCCATAACCCCTAACTATGTATTATCTACCACCCATAACCCCTAAATATGTATTATCTACCCCCCATAACCCCTAACTATGTATTATCTACCCCTACATAACCCCTAAATATGTATTATCTACCCCCCCATAACCCCTAACTATGTATTATCTACCCCCTAACTATGTATTATCTACCCCCATAACCCCTAACTATGTATTATCTACCCCCCCATAACCCATAACTATGTATTATCTACCCCCACATAACCCCTAACTATGTATTATCTACCCCCACATAACCCCTAACTATGTATTATCTACCCCCCCCCATAACCCATAACTATGTATTATCTACCCCCACATAACCCCTAACTATGTATTATCTACCCCCACATAACCCCTAACTATGTATTATCTACCCCTCCATAACCCCTAACTATGTATTATCTACCCCCCCATAACCCCTAACTATGTATTATCTACCCCCCATAACCCCTAACTATGTATTATCTACCCCCCCCATAACCCCTAACTATGTATTATCTACCCCCCATAACCCCTAACTATGTATTATCTACCCCCATAACCCCTAACTATGTATTATCTACCCCCCATAACCCCTAACTATGTATTATCTACCCCCACATAACCCCTAACTATGTATTATCTACCCCCCCATAACCCCTAACTATGTATTATCTACCCCCTAACTATGTATTATCTACCCCCCCATAACCCCTAACTATGTATTATCTACCCCCATAACCCCTAACTATGTATTATCTACCCCCCTAACTATGTATTATCTACCCCTCCATAACCCCTAACTATGTATTATCTACCCCCCCCCCCGTAACCCCAAACTATGTATTATCTACCCCCCATAAACCCTAACTAACCTACGTCCCCCCCCCCTCCACTATTAAAGGAATAGGGTGTTATCTCAGACTCTAAAGACAGACCTACGTCCCCCCCTCCACTATTAAAGGAATAGGGTGTTATTTCAGACTCTAAAGATAGACCTACATCCCCCCCTCCACTATTAAAGGAATAGGGTGTTATTTCAGACTCTAAAGATAGACCTACATCCCCCCCCTCCACTATTAAAGGAATAGGGTGTTATTTCAGACTCTAAAGATAGACCTACGTCCCCCCCTCCACTATTAAAGGAAGAGGGTGTTATCTCAGACACAGGCTCAATCTCCATGGTAACACTGAACACGCTGTACTGAGTGGGAAGGGAAAGATCCGCCCCACGACGTTTACTAACTCTGTCAAGACTTCATCGAGCTTTAATGAATTCTGAAAGTCATAAGCAAGTCATTCAACGTTTTTCATACACATTATACTTAGGAAGGAGGTGTGTGTGTGGTGGGAGGTGGAGGTGTGTGTGTGGTGAGGGGGGTGTGTGTGGAGGAGGTGTGTGTGTGTGTGGAGGAGGTGTGTGTGTGTGGAGAAGGTGTGTGTGTGTGGAGGAGGTGTGTGTGTGTGGAGGAGGTGTGTGTGTGGTGGGGTGTGTGTGTGGTGGGGGGGGGGTGTGGTGGGGGGTGTGTGGAGGAGGTGTGTGTGGTGGGGTGTGTGTGTTGTGGGGTGTGTGTGGTGTGTGTTTGTGGTGGGTGTGTGTGTGGTGTGTGTGGTGGGGTGTGTGTGGTGGGGGGGTGTGTGTGGAGGAGGTGTGTGTGTGGTGGGTGTGTGTGGTGGGGTGTGTGTGGTGGGGGGGTGTGTGTGGAGGAGGTGTGTGTGTGGTGGGGTGTGTGTATTGTGGGGTGTGTGTGGTGTGTGTTTGTGGTGGGTGTGTGTGTGGTGGGGGGGTGTGTGTGTGTGGAGGACATGGGTGTGTGTGTGTGTGTGTGTGTGTGTGTGTGTGTGTGTGTGTGTGTGTGTGTGTGTGTGTGTGTGTGTGTGTGTGTGTGTGTGTGTGTGTGTGTGTGTGTGGAGGAGGTGTGTGTGTGGTGGGGTGTGTGTATTGTGGGATGTGTGTGGAGGAGGTGTGTGTGTGGAGGCGGTGTGTGTGTGGAGGAGGTGTGTGTGTGTGTGGTGGGTGGGTGGGTGTGTGTGTGGTGGGTGTGTGTGTGGTGTGTGTGTGGTGGGTGTGTGTGTGGTGTGTGTGTGGTGTGTGTGTGTGTGTGCTCTGATTCACCTCAGTATAATAGTTGTCGTAGGCGTACCCTGATCCACTGGCGTAGAACTCACACCTGTCCTCCAGCAGAGGCCTCCTGTCCTGAGAGAGGAAACAGAGAGGAGATTCAAGTTGAAACTGACAGCATTTTAACAACATGAAATCTTATTAAAATGTGTTCATATATACACCACCAGGAAGAATATGAATCCTTATCTGACCAGCGAGCCATTAGATATGGTCATTTTGACGTTTTCATAAACTCTTAGAATGTTTGGGAATTACGTAGAGTAAGGCATATGTGAACATTCTATAGCAATATATAGTGGGAACATGGCTGTCTGTTTGGACAATTAATAGACACTGCAGGACATAAAACCTAATAACAGACCGGAGTCTACGCAGACTGGTCGGTGTGCTACAGCCAATCAGAGCTACAGTAGTCATATAGTTTCTGTGTCGGGGGGGCTAGGGTCAGTCTGTTATATCTGGAGTATTTCTCCTGTCTTATCTGGTGTCCTGTGTGAATTTAAGTATGTTCCCTCTAACTCTGTTTCTTTTCTCTCGGGGGACCTGAGCCCTAGGACCATGCCTCAGGTCAACCTGGCCTGATGACTCCTTGCTGTCCCCAGTCCACCTGGTCGTGCTGCTGCTCCAGTTTCAACTGTTCTGCCTGCGGCTATGGAACCCTGACCTGTTCACCGGACGTGCTACCTTGTCCTGGACCTGCTGTTTTCAACTCTCTCTCTCTACCGCACCTGCTGTCTCTTACTCTGAATGATCAGCTATAAAAAGCCAGATTACATTTACCCCTGAGGTGCTGACCTGTTGCACCCTCTACAACCACTGTGACCCTGACCCTGCTGGTCATCTATGAACGTTTGAACATCTTGGCCATGTACTGTTATAATCTCCACCCGGCACAGCCAGAAGAGGACTGACCACCTCTCAGAGCCTGGTTCCTCTCTAGGTTTATAATCTCCACTCGGCACAGCCAGAAGAGGACTGGCCACCCCTCAGAGCCTGGTTCCTCTCTAGGTTTATAATCTCCACTCGGCACAGCCAGAAGAGGACTGGCCATCCCTCAGAGCCTGGTTCCTCTCTAGGTTTATAATCTCCACCCGGCACAGCCAGAAGAGGACTGGCCACCCCTCAGAGCCTGGTTCCTCTCTAGGTTTATAATCTCCACTCCAGGTCCTACTGCCTGTAAACACACAGTCCAGTTCATAGTGAATGATGGCAGGTCCTACTGCCTGTAAACACACAGTCCAGTTCATAGTGAATGATGACAGGTCCTAATGCCTGTAAACACACAGTCCAGTTCAAAGTGAATGACGACAGGTCCTACTGCCTGTAAACACACAGTCCAGTTCATAGTGAATGATGACAGGTCCTACTGCCTGTAAACACACAGTCCAGTTCATAGTGAATGATGGCAGGTCCTACTGCCTGTACACACACAGTCCAGTTCAAAGTGAATGATGACAGATCCTACTGCCTGTAAACACACAGTCCAGTTGCTCAGCCCGGCCAAACTGAGCAATCGGTGGAAAAGGGTCTTGGTCAGGGAGGTGACTAAGAACCGGATGGTCACTCCAACCATCTCTGTAGAGCTCCACCAATCAGGCCTTTATGGTAGAGTGGCCAGACGGAAGCCACTCCTCAGTCCTCCAATGACAGGACATCCTCCTAGCAGCTAGCTAGCTAGCTAACGCTAGGCTCTGTGTTTTTAGCTTGCTACGTAAATAGATACGCTAGCCTCTTAGCCACATTGACTGACTTGTGATCATTGCCCCTTGCTAGTGTGGTTGTATTGACATTCCCAACCTTAGTTACAGTCGTTCGTTTTTTGTTAAAGAACATTGAGTCGTTGAAAGTGAAACAGTGCATCGTGAATGGAGGCAGCAAACTATGTACCAGGCCAGCTGGGATTTACAACCCGATAGCAATCAAATAAAATACATGTATTGGTGAATGATATGAATCATGCATTGAACTGCATCTATCTATTCTGCCCACAATGCCTTAGTGTACATCATGGAATGTTGAGTCACATGGAAGCTGGGAATTGGATATTTTTGACTGATGATATGAGTGTCTGTGGTACGCAAACCAAAGAGTATAATTGACCTGATTTGGGTTTTAGGAATGAAACTGTGCAATGTTCTTCTAGATGCTTCGAGTCAGTTTTATTGTTCTCCGATGTTACACAATATAATGAATGTGTTGTAGTACAGGAGGTTGATGTGTTTAGACATGTGTGCTCTCTTGACTATGATTAATGCCATTTGACAATATACACACCAGCAGATGACTGGAGGTCAGGTTCAACAAGCTTTCACAATGGGCAGCTAAAAGAAAATGTCCTCGGTAACTCCTATGCCTCAATGTGCTATGTACTGACTTTTCTAACCTCCAGTTTCACCGTAAGATGTATATGTTGCTGCCACCAGCCCCACATTGAAAGTATTACAGGGCAGCAGTCTCTTATAATATAATAATAATAATAATAATAATAATATATCCCATTTAGCAGACGCTTTTGTCCAAAGCGACTTACAAGTCGGCTGGGGCCACTACTTTTACATATGGGTGGCCCCAGCGGGAATCGAACCCACGACGCTTGGCGTTGCAAGCGCCATGCTCTACCGACTGAGCCAGAGATTCTCTTGTTTTTCTGCATCAAACTAAACAGAAATCGCCACAATTAGTGCCTTTGGTGCCCTTTAGGTCTCCTTGGCTATTGCTGTTATCTGTCCCTTCATCTCACAGCACTTTTCTCAGTCTGGTCGTGTCTTTCGGACGGTCTGATGACACACGTGCTGCATTGTATACTGTAACTACAGCAGAGGTACTTGTTCAATTCCTACCTTAATTAAAAGGAAACAAGAGGTTTCTTCACCAGCGTCAATAATCCAGAGTAATACAGATGTGAAATGTAAACAACTGCATCCCGATGAGATTCGGTTTCACGTGGCGATATTCAGATGAACAATGTCTTTGTGCATCTACATTGCTGCTGTTTGGGGTTTCAGGCTGGGCTTCTGTACAGCCCTGTGGGACATCTACTGGTGTGAAAAGGGCTTTATAAATACATTTGATTGATTGATTGATTGATTGATTGATTGATTGATTGATTGATTGAGTGTCTGTTTGTTTCATATCTGCAAATTAGTTAAAACAATGTCGGTCCCACTTTAAGGCTGTGTTAAAAGTAGTGCACTATCTAGGGAAAAGGGGGCTGTTTGGGAGGCAACCTAGCATTCTGTAGCTTGTCTTGTCTCAGAGTGAAGGGATGTTAGTGTTATTATGGGATGTTCAATCGGTCTTAACTGGTCTGTCGTCACAGGCTGTCAGACCAGAGCACCCACAATGCCGGGCAGGGCGAGTGCTCAGATAGATTGGTCTGATTTGACTGTTGCCATGTGAATAACGACAGAGCGGTGACGAGGACAGTTGGCCACGGAGACGAGAGACCAAAGTTCCATCTGATTGTTTCTACAAAGTTTCATTACTGGAGTCAGCCTGAGCAGAGGGTGTGTGTGTGTGCGTGTGTGTGTGTGTGTGTGTGTGTGTGTGTGTACTGACTATGAACTCAGCCGCGATGATTCCGTCCACGATGGCACAGAAGAAGGAAGCGATGACTCCCATACTGATGAAGATGATGGCTGCCATGAGCTGCAGGAGGAAGAGAGGGAGAGGAGAAGAGGGAGAAGAGAGAGGAAGGAGGGGGGAGGAGGAGAGAGAGAGAGAAGGAAGGAAAGGGAGGTAAGGGGGAGAGGAGGAGAAAGAGGGGAGAGGAGAAGGGGGGGAGGAGGGGGGAGAAGGAGAGGAAGAAGAGGAGGGGAGGAGGAGAGAGAGAGGGAGAGGAGAAGGGGGAGGAGGAGGGGGGAGAAGGAGAGGAAGAGAGGAAGAAGAGGAGGTAAGGAGGAGAAGCGAGGAGGAGAGGGAGAGAAGGAGAGAAGTAGAATTAGTAAGTGTAATGCACATAACACCCCGACACACAAACACAGCCAGTGCCCCAGGATTACGTAAGTGCCCTTGCCTCAGATGATTGTGTTGCCTGGATGAGGACTGGGGTAATAAAGGAAATGTACAGCTCTCTGCTTCCTGCCTCGTCAGGCAGAGGTACTTTATGGGTTGTTTAGTGTCCTCCAATCAGAGTGGGCCAACGGGACGACCCTTCTACACAGGGAAGGTCAATCTCATTCCCCCAATCTGATTCACCAACACACACACCTTAACACATCAATCTGATTCACCAACACACACACCTTAACACATCAATCTGATTCACCAACACACACACCTTAACACATCAATCTGATTCACCAACACACACACCTTAACACATCAATCTGATTCACCAACACATACACCTTAACACATCAATCTGATTCACCAACACACACACCTTAACACATCAATCTGATTCACCAACACACACACCTTAACACATCAATCTGATTCACCAACACACACACCTTAACACATCAATCTGATTCACCAACACACACACCTTAACACATCAATCTGATTCACCAACACACACACCTTAACACATCAATCTGATTCACCAACACACACACCTTAACACACATCAATCTGATTCACCAACACACACACCTTAACACATCAATCTGATTCACCAACACACACCTTAACACATCAATCTGATTCACCAACACACACACCTTAACACATCAATCTGATTCACCAACACACACACCTTAACACATCAATCTGATTCACCAACACACACACCTTAACACATCAATCTGATTCACCAACACACACACCTTAACACATCAATCTGATTCACCAACACACACACCTTAACACAGACTGTGTCTCTCTCACACACACACACGTCACATACTCATCCACGCACCCACGCACCCACACACACACAAGCACACACACCTTTTCACAATCTCTTCTCACACACACACATGCACACACACACACAAACATGTTCACAAACTCACACACTCTGCCAAACACACACATCCTATGAAGACACATCCCAAACTCAGTGAAATCAATACAGCGTCATTCCACTGACAGGGAGAAAACCATTCCTGTTATAAACCCAGTCAGTTGGAAATGAGGGTTTTCTAGTCAAGGCCTGTTCATGGGAACATGACTGGTGGTCATTTTAATTCTTCAGCTCACTGAGTCACCATGATGGAGTGTGTGTGAGCACGTTGTACACACACACACACACACACACACACACACACACACACACACACACACACACACACACGCACACACACACACGCACACACGCACACACGCACACACGCACACACGCACACACACACACACACACACACACACACACACACACACACCACACACACACACACACAGACACACACTGCCCATCCAACCCCAGCAGACCCGATCACAGATGGGTGTTCATCAAGTTGATATTGTAAAGCGTTTTAACTGCCTCCCAATCCCTCCTAGCAGACTGGTGCTGTGCTGATGGCCGTGTGCTTTTCCTGTACCTCCTTACTGCCCTGGCCCAGCTTTCATCCCTCCCTGCCGTGACACTCTCTATCAATGGAGATACACATGTTCCTCATGACTCTCTTTTTACTCAAGGTGAAAATCTGAATCCAACAGAAGCCTCAGTACACACAAAGTCCTCTCATCTCCTCTCCTCTCATCTCTCCTCCTCCTCTCATCTCCTCTCCTATCTCATCTCATCTCCTCTCCTATCTCATCTCCTCTCCTCCTCTCATCTCCTCTCCTATCTCATCTCCTCTCCTCCTCTCATCTCCTCTCCTCCTCTCATCTCCTCTCCTCTCATCTCCTCTCCTATCTCATCTCCTCTCCTATCTCATCTCCTCTCCTATCTCACCTCCTCTCCTCCTCTCATCTCCTCTCCTCTCATCTCTCCTCCTCCTCTCATCTCCTCTCCTATCTAATCTCATCTCCTCTCCTATCTCATCTCCTCTCCTCCTCTCATCTCCTCTCCTCCTCTCATCTCCTCTCCTCTCATCTCCTCTCCTATCTCATCTCCTCTCCTATCTCATCTCCTCTCCTATCTCATCTCCTCTCCTATCTCATCTCCTCTCCTATCTCATCTCCTCTCCTATCTCATCTCCTCTCCTATCTCATCTCCTCTCCTATCTCATCTCCTCTCCTATCTCACCTCCTCTCCTCCTCTCATCTCATCTCCTATCTCATCTCCTCTCCTATCTCATCTCTCCTCCTCCCATCTCCTCTCCTATCTCATCTCCCATCTCTCCTCCTCTCATCTCCTCTCATATCCCATCTCTCATCTCCTCTCCTATCCTATCTCTCCTCCTCTCATCTCCTCTCCTATCTCATCTCTCCTCCTCCCATCTCCTCTCATATCTCATCTCTCCTCCTCTCATCTCCTCTCCTATCTCATCTCCTCTCCTATCTCATCTCTCCTCCTCCCATCTCCTCTCCTATCTCATCTCTCCTCCTCTCATCTCCTCTCCTATCTCATCTCCTCTCCTATCTCATCTCCTCTCCTATCTCATCTCTCCTCCTCCCATCTCCTCTCCTATCCCATCTCTCCTCCTCTCATCTCCTCTCATATCCCATCTCTCCTCCTCTCATCTCCTCTCCTATCTCATCTCTCCTCCTCCCATCTCCTCTCATATCTCATCTCTCCTCCTCTCATCTCCTCTCCTGTCCCATCTCTCCTCCTCTCATCTCCTCTCATATCCCATCTCTCCTCCTCTCATCTCCTCTCCTATCCTATCTCTCCTCCTCTCATCTCCTCTCCTATCTCATCTCTCCTCCTCTCCCCTCCTCTCTTAACCCATCTCCCCTCCTCTCTTAACCCATCTCTCCCCCTCTCTTAACCCATTTCTCCTCCTCCCCCCTCCTCTCTAAACCCATCTCTCCTCCTCTCCCCTCCTCTCTTAACCCATCTCTACCCCTCTCTTAACACATCTCCTCTCCTCTCATATCCCATCTCTCCTCCTCTCCCCTCCTCTCTTAACCCATCTCTCCCCTCCTCTCTTAACCCATCTCTCCCCCTCTCTTAACCCATCTCTCCTCCTCTCCCCTCCTCTCTTAACCTCTTACCCTTATGGTGGCGCTATTTCATTTTTGGAAGAAAAACGTTCCCGTTTTAAACAAGATATTTTGTCACAAAAAGATGCTCGACTATGCATATAATTGCTACTGTTCGAAAGAAAACACTCTGACGTGTCCAGAAATACAAATATCTTCTCTGTGCAAACGCCTTTAACGTGAGCTTCAGGCAAAACCAAGATGACTTGGCATCCAGGAAATGACAAGGATTTTTGAGGCTCTGTCTTTCATGATCTCCCTTATATGGCTGTGAACGCAAGAGGAATGAGTCTGCCCTTTCTGTCGTTTCCCCAAGGTGTCTGCAGCATTGTGACGTATTTGTAGGCAGATCGTTGGAAGATTGACCATAAGAGACCACATTTTACCACGTGTCCGCCGGTGTCCTGCGCGAAATTGGTGCGCAAAAGTCACCTGCCAGTATTTTTCCATGGGGCACAGAGAGAGAAGCAAGCTTCCACGAACTGCATGTCAATGAAGATATGTGAAAAAACACCTTGAGGATTGATTCCAAACAACGTTTGCCATGTTTCGGCCGATATTATGTAGTTAATCCGGAAAAGTTTCACGTTGTAGGTGACTGCATTTTCGGTTCGTTTCGGTAGCCAGGCGCAATGTAGAAAACGGAACGATTTCTCCTACACACAGACGCTTTCAGGAAACACTGCGCATTTGGTATGTGGCTGGGAGTCTCCTCATTGAAAACATCAGAAGCTCTTCAAAGGTAAATGATTTTATTTATTTGGTTATCTGGCTTTTGTGAAAATGTTGCAAGGCTACATGCTACACAAAATGCTATGCTAGCTTTGCATACTCTTACACAAATTAGTCAATTTCTATGGTTCAAAAGCATATTTTGAAAATCTGAGATGACAGTGTTGTTAAGAAAAGGCTAAGCTTGAGAGCAAACGCATTATTTTAATTTTATTTGCGATTTTCAGAAATCGTTAACGTTGGGTTATGCTAATGAGCCTGAGGCTTAGTCACAAACCCGGATCCGGGTTGGGGAG
>NW_027012639.1:93550-198550 GCF_036934945.1 Oncorhynchus masou masou
CCATTCACCCATCTCAATGTAACATCGATAGGTTTAGGCTACTACATGATACTAACATTTTCCCTGTACCCATCATGAGGCTGCTACAATCTAGCCTATGAATGAACGTTTACAATGTAGGGACACAGGTTGAGAGAATTTTGAGTAATCAAAGTGACCAATAGTGACATATTCAAAACAGCCTTGCACACTCTTGCCTGCATCTAGCTGATCTAGGGAGTAATCATTAGTTCAGTTGCAAACAAGAGTTTCTATTGGACAAATACAGGTATGTTTTTCACTGTTTGCTTCCGTACAAGAAACGTTTTTCAACAGAATCTGCAAAATGAATAGACCCATGAACACACGCAAACACAGTTAACTTTCATAGCAGCCACATACAAACAGCATGATCACTTTGCTCACATCTATCTACACGCTCTCCTCCTCTCACCTTTTCCCTTCGCTTGTGGACTTTCTGTGACCAGGCGCAAAACCTTTCCAAGCCAAACCTTCATGTCATGACCGCTAACCGCTACACACAGCCTACACCATTGTCACCATATTAGCTAATGCCAGTCAACATAGCGAATAGAACTAACTACGTTAGTAAACCCGCTACAGTCATGCAGTACAGTGTACAGTCAGCAAGCAGTTTAGCAGTCACACCAGCGGGCCCCAGTGGCAATAAATTATTAAAACCAAAAGCTACTTTGACTTGGAAGAGATCCAGTGTTGGATAGCCATAGCCAGCTAGCTAACATAGCATCCCTCTGTTTTGGCTAGGTGTTAAAAGTAGGCTAAACTAGCTAGCTCCATTCATTAGCTAAGTAAGTTAAAGCGTTTAAAAAAATCTGAAATATTGCTAGCTCTCTCTCTCTCTCTCTTGCTTCTCCTTAATTTTGGAAGAAATTAATTTCTTCAAAACTGTTCAACTATTGTCTTTCTCTTCGAGTCAACTACTCACCACATTCTATGCACTGCAGTGCTAGCTAGCTGTAGCTTATGCTTTCAGTAGTAGACTTATTCTTCGATCCTTTGATTTAGTGGAAAACATGTCAGTTCATGCTGCAAGAGCTCTGATAGGTTGGAGGATGTCCTGCAGAAGTTGTCATAATTACTGTGTAAGTCTATGGAAGGGGGTGAGAACCATGAGCCTCCTAGGTTTTGTATTGAAGTCAATGTACCCAGAGGAGGACGGACACTACAGCATGGTGCTACCCTACAGAGTGTTGCCGAGGCTACTGTCGACCTTCATTGCAAAACATTGTGTTTTAATCTATTATTTGGCGAAATGAATATATTTAGTATAGTTTTATCTAAAAAAGGATCACTTTTTGAATGTTTCACTATTTTTATGAAATGCACTGAGAATGGCCCTCCCCTTCCTGCTCTGAGCCGCCTCCACTGGGAGTTGAATCTCTGATCTTATTAACATCGCCTTTCTTACGCTTTCGCTTCATCGCTTCTCCCTTCCCATCTCTTATCGGAGAGCCAACAGCGCCATCTCCTGAAACGATGGACTAACTAGTTTTTCACTCGTCACTTCATCCTCATCTCATAAAGGAAGTGGTAACAGTGAATTTGATAAAGTTATTAAGAAATCCTAGCACACCCTATTGTAATCCTATAGTTTCTCACTGAGAGAGAACTGTGCAGAGGAAAGGGAGTGTTATAGAATGTTAGCCTCTCTTCTCTTTACTGATCTGTGAGCACCTGGTCAGTTCTGGTGTGTTTTGTTCACTTCTACTGTAAAGATATTGAGATGATCATGGATTTGACCATAGTGTTGAATGCCCTCTGTGAGGCTTCTCACGTAACAATATACACTGAGTGGACAAAACATTAAGATCATCCTTCCTAATATTGATTTTCTCCTCCCCCTTTGCCCTCAGAACAGCCTCAATTTGACGGCTATGAACGCTACAAGGTGCCAAAGCATTCCACAGCGATGCTGACCCATATGAACTCTACAAGGTGCCAAAGCATTCCATAGGGATGCTGACCCATATGAACTCTACAAGGTGCCAAAGCATTCCACAGGGATGCTGAAAAAATGCTAGCAGGTTGCCAAAGTTCATTCACAGGGATGCGCCTGCCACCTACTAGCACACCCCGTTCAAAGGCACATAAATCTTTTGTCTTGCCCAATCTGACCCTCTGAATCTACATATACACAATCCATGACTTAAATATCTCATGCTGACCCAATCCCCAATGCTTCCTCCTCTTCATCACATTGGTCTGATGTCCTGTGGGTGGTGGACTGTTCTTGATACACACGGGAAACTGTTGAGTGAAAAAACCCAGCAGCGTTGCAGTTCTTGACACAAACCAGTGTCGCCTGCCACCTACTAGCACACCCCGTTCAAAGGCACTTAAATCTTTTGTCTTGCCCAATCACCCTCTGAATGGCACATATACACAATCCATGACTTAATTATCTCATGGCTTAAAATCCTTGAACATGTCTCTTCCCCATCATCTACATTGATTTGTTGACCATTTAACAAGTGACATCAATAAGGGATCATAGCTTTCACCTGGTCAGTCAATGTCATAGAAAGAGCAGGTGTCCTTGACCTTTCGTACACTCAATGTCGTGTGACGTTTGACTGAGTGGAACTGCTTCCCTCTGCAGTTGTCTGTGAGAAACTACAAGTGATGATCAGTTTTCTGTGAGAAACTGCAAGTGATGATCAGTTGTCTGTGAGAAACTACAAGTGATGATCAGTTTTCTGTGAGAAACTGCAAGTGATGATCCGTTTTCTGTGAGAAACTACAAGTGATGATCAGTTTTCTGTGAGAAACTGCAAGTGATGATCCGTTTTCTGTGAGAAACTACAAGTGATGATCAGTTTTCTGTGAGAAACTACAAGTGATGATCAGTTTTCTGTGGGAAACTACAAGTGATGATCAGTTTTCTGTGGGAAACTACAAGTGATAATCAGTTTTCTGTGGGAAACTACAAGTGATAATCAGTTTTCTGTGGGAAACTACAAGTGATGATCAGTTTTCTGTGGGAAACTACAAGTGATGATCAGTTTTCTGTGGGAAACTACAAGTGATGATCAGTTTTCTGTGAGAAACTACAAGTGATGATCCGTTTTCACCATTTCTTTTTTACTACGTAACTTTTGTTTATTCATAGACAAACTCTGAAACATGTTTATTAAATTGTCTTTTAAAACTAGATTTGTTCCAGTCAACAAATTCATAAAGCAACTCCCATTATTTCTCTTTATGCATAAATGCCTCCTTTATCAAAGTGTTCATCTAATCCAACTATCAGTGTGTTTAAGACCTGTACATAGTATATTTATCACACCCATCTAGCTAATTCATCTAACCCAACTATTAGTGTGTTTAAGACCTTTACATTGTATATTTATCACACCCATCTAGCTAATTCATCTAACCCAACTATTAGTGTGTTTAAGACCTTTACATAGTATATTTATCACACCCATCTAGCTAATTCATCTAACCCAACTATCAGTGTGTTTAAGACCTTTACATAGTATATGTATCACACCCATTGAAATTCCCAACAACTATACAGGTCACACCATCTAGCGACTCAGTGACAGAAACAAGATGGAGGAGTGACAGAACAAGATGGAGGAGACATGTTCATCTCCTTCCAACTCTCCTCCTCTGAAACAGTTGGGAGTAATATTCAAACCAACCCATGACATTTTATTTTATTACAAGCAAATGTTAGGATACATGACATACCAGACTCCTAGATGACATACCAGACTCCTAGATGACATACCAGACTCCTAGATGACATACCAGACTCCTATGACATACCAGGTCATGGGCTCCACATTCTGATACACAGCTAGAATTCTCATTCTTCCACAGGAGTGAGGAATATTCTCTGATTAAGGCAGTTGTAGTAAGTCTGGATCACATGCCAGTATATTGGACAACCACATGCATATTATCTGACACCCTTACAGTATATAATGCAGTATAAAATATACACCGAGCTTACCTAACATTAGTACCGAGCTAAAAATCCTTCTTTACATCTGTCATCTACTGATTGAAGAGACATCAATAAGGGATCATAGCTTTCACCTGATCAGTCAATGCCATGGAAATATGTTGTATACTCGGTGTATATTCATACCCAAGGCACAAGACAAAAGCTATTTTAAAAGTACGACAAGCACCTTCTCATCTCTTTAAGACAGTGTGCAAGTATTTGGTTAGACGTCATTAACCCTTTATAAATGCTGTTCATTTGGTCCGCTCGTGGCCAAACTAGATCAGATCAGTTAAATGTATTATTTCTTAACAATGTCTAAATGCATTTCACCCATTGTCCCCCCCCCTCCTCCATGCTTTCATAGGTCATTGTCAGGCAGAATGAGGTTCTATATTGTTTGAATATGACTCTGAACATCTGAAAAACAGCTCCACATGCTAAAGCCACGTGCACAAAAATAATCCATTAAAAAGTGAGAAAAGATTCAAACACGTTATACTGAGTATCTGAGGACGTCAAATACTAAAATACTGGAACAGACAGGACTTTGAGTTGAAATCTGACACGTTTATACAATTCCTTTGACTAATTTGGGCACTTGTTCAGGTTAATACAGGGTTCAGCGTTGCTAACCCGCAAACCTCCAGTAACTTTCTTAAAATCCCAGGTTTCTAGAAACCCCCGAAATGGAAGATCCCCAGAATCAATAGGGAATAAGCAGGACATCCGGGAAAGGCAGGGAATTGTCCAGAGTTTCTGGGACGTTGGGAAAGCTACTGAACATGTTGTCAGTGTCGCCCCCTAGGGACTCGGAGGTCTACTTGCGTCCGACAGTCTCAGCCAGTTTCTTCAGTCTCTTCTTCAGTTCCAGAGGAAACTGCTCGTAACATTTCTTACACACAGGCTTCATGTCAAACTCCACAAACTTGTTCCTGTCAACAGAGGACAGGGGAGACACAGTCAGTATTTTTGTAATGCATTTTGGGCTCCATTGTGTATGAAATGTGCTTTACGAATAATATATATATTGTATTCTCATGAACAGCAGCACATGCAGATTTCTAATCCTTAGCAAGTTACACTACGATCACACAACTAGCATGACAGGACAGAAATGCAGTCAGATTACTGTTTGTTCCACTTCAGTACAATATTTCATTTTAAAGGGAAATGACCTCCATAACATACAGTGCCTTGCGAAATTATTACCCCTTGAACTTTGCGACCTTTCGCCACATTTCACCCTGCTTCAAACATAAAGATATAAAACTGTATTTTTTTGTGAAGAATCAACAACAAGTGGGACACAATCATGAAGTGGAACGACATTTATTGGATATTTCAAACTTTTTTAACAAATCAAAAACTAAAAATTGGGCGTGCAAAATTATTCAGCCCCCCCTTAAGTTAATACTTTGTAGCGCCACCTTTTGCTGCGATTACATCTGTAAGTGCACTACGTTGGGGTATGTCTCTATCAGTTTTGCACATTTGAGAGACTGAAATTCTTTCCATTCCTCCTTGCAAAACAGCTCGAGCTCAGTGAGGTTGGATGGAGGATGGAAATGAAAGGATTTGACAGGAAGTGAACAGCAGTTTTCAGTTCTTTCCACAGATTCTCGATTGGATTCAGGTCTGGACTTTGACCTGGCCATTCTAACACCTGGATATGTTTATTTTTGAACCATTCCATTGTAGATTTTGACAGGATGTTTTGGATCATTGTCTTGTTGGAAGACAAATCTCCGTCCCAGTCTCAGGTCTTTTGCAGACTCCATCAGGTTCTTCCAGAATGGTCCTGTATTTGGCTCCATCCATCTTCCCATCAATTTTAACCATCTTCCTGTCCCTGCTGAAGAAAAGCAGGCCCAAACCATGATGCTGCCACCACCATGTTTGACAGTGGGGATGGTGTGTTCAGGAAGTGATGAGCTGTGTTGCTTTTACGCCAAACATAACTTTTTGCATTGTTGCCAAAAAGTTCAATTTTGGTTTCATCTGACCAGAGCACCTTCTTCCACATGTTTGGTGTGTCTCCCAGGTGGCTTGTGGCAAACTTTAAACAACACTTTTTATGGATATCTTTAAGAAATGGCTTTCTTCTTGCCACTCTTCCATAAAGGCCAGATTTGTGCAATATACGACTGATTGTTGTCCTATGGACAGAGTCTCCCACCTCAGCTGTAGATCTCTGCAGTTCATCCAGAGTGATCATGGGCCTCTTCCTGCATCTCTGATCAGTCTTCTCCTTGTATGAGCTGAAAGTTTAGAGGGACGGCCAGGTCTTGGTAGATTTGCAGTGGATTTGATACTCCTTCCATTTCAATATTATCGCTTGCACAGTGCTCCTTGGGATGTTTAAAGCTTGGGAAAACTTTTTGTATCCAAATCCGGACTTTAAACATTCTTACAAGAGTATCTCGGACCTTCCTGGTGTGTTCCTTGTTCTTCATGATGCTCTCTGCGCTTAACGGACCTCTGAGACTATCACAGTGCAGGTGCATTTATACGGAGACTTGATTACTACACACAGGTGGATTGTATTTATCATCATTAGTCATTTAGGTCAACATTGGATCATTCAGAGATCCTCACTGAACTTCGAACTTCTGGAGAGAGTTTGCTGCTGAAAGTAAAGGGGTCTGAATAATTTTGCACGCCCAATTTTGGGTCAGTTTTTGATTTTTAAAAAATTTTGAAATATCCAATAAATGTCATTGTACTTCATGATTGTGTCCCACTTGTTGTTGATTCTTCACAAAAAAATACAGTTTTATATCTTTATGTTTGAAGCCTGAAATGTGGCAAAAGGTCGCAAAGTTCAAGGGGGCTTGAATTACTTTCGCAAGGCACTGTATGTATGTCAAGATTACACATTACACCTTTCATCTGAGTACGTCCCAAATGGCACCCTATTCCCTATATAGTGCACTGTTGGACCAGGGCCCCATTGCACCCTGTTCCCTTTATAGTGCACTACGTTGAACCAGGGCCCTATTGCACCCTGTTCCTTTTATAGTGCACTCGTTGGACTAGGGCCCTATTGCACCCTGTTCCCTTTATAGTGCACTACGTTGGACCAGGGCCCTATTGCACCTGTTCCCTTTATGGTGCACTACGTTGGACCAGGGCCCTATTGCACCTATTCCCTAGTAGTGCACTACGTTGGACCAGGGCCCACAGGTTGTCATTTGGGACGCAATCCATTGTCACATAACAGAAGAACATGACGGAGCAATGACAGAACAGATCAAGCAAACTGGTGGAGGTGAAAACAACAAAAAGTCAAGACAATAAGAGGAAAAGCTAAATGAAGAGTGACTTGGAAGTGGAATTACTAACCCATGGTCTGGATGGAAATGAAAGGAGGATTACCTAACCTTCATCCGTGATGGAAATGATAGTTCTGGCTGAATCTTAACAGTGTCTGGCGTTACTAACCTATGGAGAAGGAAATTTGTGTGTCAGGAAGCTGGGTCTTCATCTGTCTGATGACAGGTAGAGTCCCCTTCCTCTCTGTGGAATTACTAACCCATGGATGGAAATGAAAGGTTAGGATAGAGAAGATGACAGGTCTGGAATTAGCTAACCCATGGATGGAAATGGCTAGCTGAGGATAGAGAAGATGACAGGAAGAGGACTGGAAAAGTCTTCATCAGACAGATAACAGGTTTCTTTTACTGGTCTTTTGAGGCGTCCCTCTGGTGTTAGCGGGCCAGTCTGCGTTTCAGCTCCTCAGGCATCCGTGTCTGGTGTTAGCTAGTTACAGGCTTCTTCAACCTCTACAAACTTGTCTCTGTTACACCACAGGGAGGGAGGGGTCTTCATCCGAGAAGAGAAAACAGAGGGAGAGAGAGAGAGAGAGAGAGAGAGAGAAGAAAATCCGTGTCAGAGGGAGAGAAGAAGAGAAAACAGAGGGAGAGAGAGAGAAAACAGAGGGAGAGAAGAGAACAGAGGGGATCTGAGAGAGAGAGAGAGAAAACAGAGAGAGAGAGAAGAGAAAACAGAGGGGGAGAGAGAAGAGAAAACAGAGGATGGAAAAAGCACAGGGTGGAGAAGTGAGAAGACTAGAGAAAATAAGAGAGAAAAAAGCAGATTGTGTCCAATAGAAGGTTAGAGAAAACACAGTACTTTAATAGGGAATAGGGTGTCATTTGGGACACAGATTGAGTTAGGTTAAGGCGGGACAACGACAGACAGGATGAGCTAAAGGGTAGGAAAGAGCCCAGTATAATATCACTGATATATAATAATGTAATAATAACATACTTGAGGGTGAGCTTGGTGTTGCAGGTGGCGCAGGAGAAACAGTTCACACACCATGCTTTGTTCAGGGCTGAAACCACTACAGGGACAACAGAAAGTCCATTATGGCGTGTTAGATCCTTCTAAAACAATTCATTCAAAATGAGAAACAGTTGATGCTTACCGTCTCCTTCAATCACTCTGTTTGCAGTGGAAGCTACTGGGTCATCACCAAAGAGCTGGGTTGAGACACGGGCAGAGATGGTGTTAGCATTTCATTCATCCAAACATACACGACTGGCTAGCTTTAACCATTCTGGCTTTTTACATATCAGTCAGTGCCAGCCAGAACAACATGCAATAACTGGTGTTAGCTCTGCAACCCCTTCATCCCATAAACGTCTGTGGACATGAGTTACTGGGACCTGTCAAACATAGTGCATTACATGGGAATAGGGGACCATTTACCTGGTTGTAGTGGGTCTCAGTCAGATCATGGTGTACTACCTGGTTGTAGTGGGTCTCAGTCAGATCTGGCTTACTACCTGGTTGTAGCTGGGTCTCAGTCAGATCATAGCTTTATTACCTAGTTGTAGTGGGTCTCAGTCAGATCATAGCTTTACTGGCCTGGTTGTCATCCGTGGGTCTCACAGTAGGCCAGACCCTTCCTCTCATAGTGGCGGTGTCCAAGGAACGGCTTCTCCGTGTCTTAGCACACACAAAATGCTGCAAACACAGGCAACATCACATGTTAGCATGGCTAACTGTAGAAACAGGCAACATCACATGTTAGCATGGCTAAAGGCTAACTGTAGTACCAGGCAACATCACATGTTAGCATGGCTAATGGCTAACTGTAGTACCAGGCAACATCATATGTTAGCATGGCTAACTGTAGTCACTGGTTAAGCAGCATCCCAAGTTAGCATGGCTAATAGCCGTGTCTTGTCACAGGCAGACGCCACCACACAGGCGTTAGCATATTGCTAACTCTACTCACAGGCACAAGCAGTTAAGTTAGCTAACTTTGCTAACTCTAGTCAGCTGCCATCAGGGCACGTATTCACAAAGAGTATCAGTGTAGGAGTGCTGGTCCCCACAGGATCAGGTGATCTACCTGTACATGTGTTATTCATTATGATCTTAAAGGTCATGAACAGTCAAAAAAAAAATCTATGATATTTGAATGAATCCAGGTTAAAGTATGAAAAATAACCATTGCTCCTACATTGATAAAGTCATAAAGCTACTGGTCCCCTCCCCCATGTCAAACACTTGGATTCACTGTTAAGGGGTTAGGGTGACATCACCCTAACTCATTTTAATACACCAATGGTAACATGATATTCGCTTACCTAATTTAAACAAGTACTGCTTTGTAACCAACATCGGAGAAGGCGTGTTTGTGGAGGGGTTTGGTTTATACAGCTACTCTACTGGTGCCAAAATTTGACTGTAGGGTGTCATCAAATATAATTAAAAGTTTACACTATTCATCTATGGTAGAAATACTCGTGTCCCCTTTTATCTGTGTCTGGTGTGAGCTGGGTCTTCATCAGTGTCTGGCGTTAGCTAGTTACTGGCTAGCTTGGGTCTTTATCCGTGTCTGGTGTTAGCTGGCTAGCTGGGTCTTCATCCGTGTCTGGCGTTAGCTAGTTACTGGCTAGCTGGGTCTTCATCCGTGTCTGGTGTTAGCTAGTTACTGGCTAGCTGGGTCTTCATCCGTGTCTGGTGTTAGCTAGTTACTGGCTAGCTGGGTCTTCATCCGTGTCTGGTGTTAGCTAGTTACTGGCTATCTGGGTCTTCATCTGTGTCTGGTGTTAGCTAGTTACTGGCTAGCTGGGTCTTCATCCGTGTCTGGTGTTAGCTAGTTACTGGCTAGCTGGGTCTTCATCCGTGTCTGGCGTTAGCTAGTTACTGGCTAGCTGGGTATATTCATCTGTGTCTGGCGTTAGCTAGTTACTGGCTAGCTGGGTCTTCATCCGTGTCTGGTGTTAGCTAGTTACTGGCTAGCTGGGTCTTCATCCGTGTCTGGCGTTAGCTAGTTACTGGCTAGCTGGGTCTTCATCTGTGTCTGGCGTTAGCTAGTTACTGGTTAGCTGGGTCCTCATCTGTGTCTGGTGTTAGCTAGTTACTGGCTAGCTGGGTCTTCAATGTTTCAATGTTTGAGTTGCGTATCACCACATTTGCTTGAGATTATTTTACTGCAACACTGTATCCAAGTTGTTTGACGTCGGGGTTTCAAAGAGCTGTCAGTCAAGGAGCGCTCACAAGAATAAGCTCCCCACTCAGCCTGTCTTTTCAAACTTCCTGGTAGTTAGAGAGAGAGAGAACTTTTCCCTCACATTGAGCATTTCTATCCAAAACAAATATTATGGGTGATATTTTAGTCACTCAAAATGCTATTTTACATGGGAATCAGAATGACTGTTTGGGACCTTTAAAGACTAAACTAACCCTATATAACAGCCCTACTCTGAGAGCTTTATGAATACAACTGGCCCAAGTAACTCAACAGGGCTTGGTCAGAAAAATGCATGACACACACACACACACAGCAGTCATTCAGGACAGGCAGCGGAACAGTGGCCTCTAGTGGAGAGAATGTCTACTGCAGGCAGGCCAGGCACTGTGGACTACTTGTCGTGTATTCATCAGTACTGTAAAGTTGTGAGAGATTAAAATGCAACAATGTGCATGTGTTTAGCCACCCACACCCATGTATTTCTGGGTGAGAAGAACTTATCTGTGAATGTGGTAACGGTGTGCCTCTTGTTTCTATTGACATATGACGGGTGTTTGTGGCTGAAGAGTGTAGTTGTGTAGCTAGCTATGCAATGTTGTTTCCTGTAGTGCAGTTTCTATGTGTGGGAGGAGAAAGACCTCCTTTCTCCTTGTATGTGTCCCAAATGGCACCCTATTCCCTACATAGGGCCCTAACTCTGACCAGAACACTATGGGCTCTGGTTAAAGTAGTGCACTACATAGGGCCCTAACTCGGACCAGAACACTATGGGCTCTGGTTAAAACTTAGTGCACCACATAGGGCCCTAACTCTGACCAGAACACTATGGGCTCTGGTTAAAACTTAGTGCACCACATAGGGACTACTGCCATTTGGGACATAACACCTTCTCACCATGTTAAAGTGCCACTCGCAGTAGGCATAGCCCTTACATTCATAGTAGGGATGGCCCTGGAACGATCGCTCACATACACTACACCCAAAGTGCTGGGAGAGGAGGAGGGTGGAGGAGAGAGGAGGAGGGTGGAGGAGAGAGGAGGAGGGGGGAGGAGAGAGGAGGAGGGGGGAGGAGAGAGGAGGAGGGGGGAGGAGAGAGGAGGAGGGGGGAGGAGAGAGGAGGAGGAGGGAAGGGGAGGAGAAGGGAGGGATAAAAGAAGCCACAAAGATGAGGATGTAGAGAAGAATTAAGTATGAAGGAAAGTGTTGGAAGGAAAAGAAAGGTGTCACAGGATGGAGAGCCGATAGAGTTACTCACAGTCCAATACGCTCTCTGAACACCAAGGAAATTATAAAAATGGAACATATAATTTCTTTGTAAAAGCTTACTCAACAAACATCTGACTAACCAAATATGTCTAAAATACCACTAGATCCCATCATGTCATTTGTGACCACACACCTCGACGTGCCACTGCTTGCCCATGGCGTTGACCACGCGTCCCTCGATGGGCCTCCTGCAGGCGCCACAGATCGGCACCCCCATCTTATCATGGCAGGGCAGACAGTACAGCTCTCCCTTCAGCTCCCTGGCATCTGCTGTCAGCTCCTTACTACAGGGAGAGGGGAGGGACAAACATTACTACAGCTCCTTATTACAGGGAGAGGGGAGGGACAAACATTATATTACACAAAACACACACACACACAAACAGTGGTTTTGAAGCAGGGTAAATGGTAACAACTTAAACACTCTTGCTTTCATTATTCAAAATATTGACTGAACCACATAATGGAATCAGGAGCACATTATGTCAGATATCAGGAGGGAGCCGTGGAAGCGTACTGACCCACAGTTGTTGCAGTTGAAGTGGTCGGGGTGGTAGGGGGACAAACATCGTTCTTAAAGATGAGGGGGCTGTCTCGATGATGGCATGGCATTTCTGACAGATGTACTTCCCAGACCTCTAGCCTTCTCACGGTTATGACAGGGTCGACACAGGTGCCTGGTGGGAACAAACATTACTACAGCTCCTTACTACAGGGAGAGGGGAGGGACAAACATTACTACAGGGAGAGGGGAGGGACAAACATTACTACAGGGAGAGGGGAGGAACAAACATTACTACAGCTCTTTACTACAGGGAGAGGGGAGGGACAAACATTACTACAGGGAGAGGGGAGGGACAAACATTACTACAGCTCTTTACTACAGGGAGAGGGGAGGGACAAACATTACTACAGGGAGAGGGGAGGGACAAACATTACTACAGGGAGAGGGGAGGGACAAACATTACTACAGGGAGAGGGGAGGAACAAACATTACTACAGCTCTTTACTACAGGGAGAGGGGAGGGACAAACATTACTACAGGGAGAGGGAGGGACAAACATTACTACAGCTCTTTACTACAGGGAGAGGGGAGGGACAAACATTACTACAGGGAGAGGGGAGGGACAAACATTACTACAGCTCCTTACTACAGGGAGAGGGGAGGGACAAACATTACTACAGGGAGAGGGGAGGGACAAACATTACTACAGCTCCTTACTACAGGGAGAGGGGAGGGACAAACATTACTACAGCTCCTTACTACAGGGAGAGGGGAGGGACAAACATTACTACAGCTCCTTACTACAGGGAGAGGGGAGGGACAAACATTACTACAGCTCCTTACTACAGGGAGAGGGGAGGGACAAACATTACTACAGCTCCTTACTACAGGGAGAGGGGAGGGACAAACATTACTACAGCTCCTTACTACAGGGAGAGGGGAGGGACAAACATTACTACAGGGAGAGGGGAGGGACAAACATTACTACAGCTCCTTACTACAGGGAGAGGGGAGGGACAAACATTACTACAGGGAGAGGGGAGGGACAAACCTTACTACAGCTCCTTACTACAGGGAGAGGGGAGGGACAAACATTGCTACAGGGAGAGGGGAGGGACAAACATTACTACAGCTCTTTACTACAGGGAGAGGGGAGGGACAAACATTACTACAGCTCCTTACTACAGGGAGAGGGGAGGGACAAACATTACTACAGCTCCTTACTACAGGGAGAGTGGAGGGACAAACATTACTACAGCTCTTTACTACAGGGAGAGGGGAGGGACAAACATTACTACAGCTCTTTACTACAGGGAGAGGGGAGGGACAAACATTACTACAGCTCCTTACTACAGGGAGAGGGGAGGGACAAACATTACTACAGCTCTTTACTACAGGGAGAGTGGAGGGACAAACATTACTACAGCTCTTTACTACAGGGAGAGGGGAGGGACAAACATTACTACAGCTCCTTACTACAGGGAGAGTGGAGGGACAGACATTACTACAGGGAGAGGGGAGGGACAAACATTACTACAGGGAGAGGGGCGGGACAAACATTACTACAGCTCTTTACTACAGGGAGAGGGGAGGGACAAACATTACTACAGCTCCTTACTACAGGGAGAGACAAACATTACTACAGCTCCTTACTACAGGGAGAGGGGAGGGACAAACATTACTACAGCTCCTTACTACAGGGAGAGGGGAGGGACAAACATTACTACAGCTCCTTACTACAGGGAGAGGGGAGGGACAAAGCAGGATGGGTAAGTACATCCAACATGTCTCTCTGGACAGGGACAAAGCAGGATGGGTAAGTACATCCAACATGTCTCTCTGGACAGGGACAAAGCAGGATGGGTAAGTACATCCAACATGTCTCACTGGACAGGGACAAAGCAGGATGGGTAAGTACATCCAACATGTCTCTCTGGACAGGGACAAAGCAGGATGGGTAAGTACATCCAACATGTCTCACTGGACAGGGACAAATTGTATCAGCATATTGATTGTGCAACCAGGGCTGGCAAAACCTTGGATCATTGCTATTCTAACTTCCGCGACGCATATAAGGCCCTGCCCCGCCCTCCTTTCAGAAAAGCTGACCACGACTCCATTTTGTTGATCCCTGCCTACAGACAGAAACTAAAACAAGAAGCTCCCACGCTGAGGTCTGTCCAACGCTGGTCCGACCAAGCTGACTCCACACTCCAAGACTGCTTCCATCACGTGGACTGGGACATGTTTCGTATTGCGTCAGATAACAACATTGACGAATACGCTGATTCGGTGTGCGAGTTCATTAGAACGTGCGTTGAGATGTCGTTCCCATAGCAACGATTAAAACATTCCCAAACCAGAAACCGTGGATTGATGGCAGCATTCGCGTGAAACTGAAAGCGGAACCACTGCTTTTAATCAGGGCAAGGTGACTGGACACATGACTGAATACAAACAGTGCAGCTATTCACTCCGTAAGGCTATCAAACAAGCTAAGCGTCAGTATAGAGTCAAAGTAGAAACTCAATTCAACGGCTCAGACACAAGAGGCATGTGGCAGGGTCTACAGTCAATCACGGACTACAAGAAGAAATCCAGCTCAGTCATGGACCAGGATGTCTTGCTCCCAGACAGACTAAATAACTTTTTTGCCCGCTTTGAGGACAATACAGTGCCACTGACACGGCCTGCAACGAAAACATGTGGTCTCTCCTTCACTGCAGCTGAGGTGAGTAAAACATTTAAAAGTGTTAACCCTCGCAAGGCTGCAGGCCCAGACGGCATCCCCAGCCGCGCCCTCAGAGCATGCGCAGACCAGCTGGCTGGTGTGTTTACGGACATATTCAATCAATCCCTATCCCAGTCTGCTGTTCCCACATGCTTCAAGAGGGCCACCATTGTTTCTGTTCCCAAGAAAGCTAAGGTAACTGAGCTAAACGACTACCGCCCCGTAGCACTCACTTCCGTCATCATGAAGTGCTTTGAGAGACTAGTCAAGGACCATATCACCTCCACCCTACCTGACACCCTAGACCCACTCCAATTTGCTTACCGCTCAAATAGGTCCACAGACGATGCAATCTCAACCACACTGCACACTGCCCTAACCCACCTGGACAAGAGGAATACCTATGTGAGAATGCTGTTCATCGACTACAGCTCGGCATTTAACACCATAGTACCCTCCAAGCTCGTCATCAAGCTCGAGACCCTGGGTCTCGACCCCGCCCTGTGCAACTGGGTACTGGACTTCCTGACGGGCCGCCCCCAGGTGGTGAGGGTAGGCAACAACATCTCCACCCCGCTGACCCTCAATACTGGGGCCCCACAAGGGTGCGTTCTGAGCCCTCTCCTGTACTCCCTGTTCACCCAGAAGGCGAGGTCAGTACAAGTGCATCAAAGCTGGGACCGAGAGACTGAAAAACAGCTTCTATCTCAAGGCCATCAGACTGTTAAACAGCCACCACTAACATTGAGTGGCTGCTGCCAACACACTGACTCAACTCCAGCCACTTTAATAATGGGAATTGAGGGGAAATGATGAAAAATATATCACTAGCCACTTTTAAACAATGGTACCTAATATAATGTTATAATTGTTACTACACTTTATCTACAGTTTGGGAAAGTATTGGCCTCCTTTCTGATGTTCTCTCTGAATGTTATCAGATCTTCAACCAAAACCTGATATTAGATCAAGGGAACCTGAGTTTACAAATATCAACAAACTGAGAAAATCAGAAAATGGGGCAAATACTTTCTCACAGCACTGTTTTATACAAACATACTGTTGTGAGTTGATTTGTGATTGGTTAAATAGTCATCTACCATGGTATAATGTGCAGTGTGATTGGCTGGGGACTCCCCTGCATAATGTGCAGTGTGATTGGCTGGGGACTTCCCTGCATAATGTGCAGTGTGATTGGCTGGACTCCTGCATCAGTGTGATTGGCTGGGGATAATGTGTGATTGGCTGTGCATGCACTTGGCTGTGATTGGCTCCCCCTGCATAATGTGCAGTGTGATTGGCTGGAGACTCCCCTGCATAATGTGCAGTGTGATTGGCTGGGGACTCCCCTGCATAATGTGCAGTGTGATTGGCTGGGGACTCCCCTGCATAATGTGCAGTGTGATTGGCTGAGGACTCCCCTGCATAATGTGCAGTGTGATTGGCTGGAGACTCACCTGCCAGCGTTCTTGACGAAGCCGACGTCAGCGAGCACAGCCTGGCAGATATCACAGCAGAAACAATCAGGATGCCAGCTGTTGTTCATGGCCTTGATCACACGGCCAATGATGAACTCCCCTGAGAACACCGACCCACCAATACAACATGAGAACACACACACACACAGTGGATTTACAAAGAGATTTGGTGTGTGTGTGTGTGTGTGTGTGTGTGTCTGTGTATGCGTATGCGGTGTGTGTGTGTGTATGCGGTGTGTGTGTGGTGTGTGTAAGCTGTGTATGTGTGTGTGTGGTGTGTGGTGTGGTGTGTGTGTATGTGGTGTATGTGGTGTATGTGTGTATGTGGTGTATGTGTGTATGTGGTGTATGGTGTATGTGTGTGTGTGGTGTGGTGTGTGGTGTGTGTGTGTGTGTATGGGTGTATGTGTGTGTGTGTGTGTGGAGTATGTGTGTGTGGTGTATGTGTGTGTGTGGTGTATGGGTGTATGTGTGGTGTATGTGTGTGTGTGGTGTATGGGTGTATGTGTGGTGTATGTGTGTGTGGTGTATGGGTGTATGTGTGGTGTATGGTGTATGGGTGTATGTGTGGTGTATGTGTGTGTGTGTGGTGTATGTGTGTGTGTGTATGTTGTATGTGGTGTGGTGTGTGTGTATGTGGTGTGTGTGTATGTGTGTATGTGGTGTATGTGGTGTATGTGTGTATGTGGTGTATGGTGTATGTGTGTGTGTGGTGTGTGTATATGTGTGTGTGGTGTATGTGTGTGTGGTGTGTGTGTGTGTGTATGGGTGTATGGGTGTGTGGTGTATGTGTGTGTGGTGTATGGGTGTATGGTGTATGTGTGGTGTATGTGTGGTGTATGTGTGTGTGTGGTGTATGGGTGTATGTGTGGTGTATGTGTGTGTGTGTATGTTGTATGTGGTGTATGTGTGGTGTATGTGTATGTTGTATGTGGTGTATGTGTGGTGTATGTGTGTGTGTGTGTGTGTATGTTGTATGTGGTGTATGTGTGGTGTATGTGTGTGTGTGTGTGTATGTTGTATGTGGTGTATGTGTGTGTGTGTGTATGTTGTATGTGTGTGTGTGTGTGTGTATGTGTGTATGGTGTATGGTGTATGTGTGTATGGTGTATGTGTGTGTGTGGTGTGTGTGGTGTGTGTGTGTGTGGTGTGTGTGTGTGGTGTATGTGTGTGTGGTGTATGTGTGTGTGGTGTATGTGTGTGTATGTGTGTGTGTGGTGTGTGTGGTGTGTGGTGTATGTGTGTGTGGTGTATGTGTGTGTGTGGTGTATGTGTGTGTGTATGTGTGTGTGTGTGTGTGGTGTGTGTGTGTGGTGTGTGTGTGTGTATGTGGTGTGTATGTGTGTATGTGGTGTATGTGTGTATGTGGGTGTGGTGTATGTGTGTGTGGTGTATGTGTGTGTGTATGTTGTATGTGTGTATGGTGTGTATGTGTGTATGGTGTATGTGTGTATGGGTGTGGTGTGTGTGTATGTGTGTGTGGTGTATGTGTGGTGTGTGGTGTATGTGGTGTATGTGTGTATGTGGTGTATGTGTGTGTGTGGGTGTATGTGGTGTATGTGTGTGTATGTATGGTGTGTGGGTGTATGTGTGTGTGGTGTATGTGTGTGTGGTGTATGTGTGTGTGTATGGTGTATGTATGGTGTATGTGTGTGTGGTGTATGTGTGTGTATGTGTGTATGGTGTATGTGTGTGTGTGTATGGTGTGTGTGTGTGTGTGTGTGTGTGTGTGTGTGTGTGTGTGTGTGTGTGTGTGTGTGTGTGTGTGTGTGGTGTATGTGTGTATGGTGTATGTGTGTATATATGTATGTGTGTATGTACTCACCACACTGGTGGCTGCAGGGAGCATATGTATGTGTATATATGTATATGTGTGTGTGTGTGTATGTACTCACCACACTGGTGGCAGCAGGGAGCGTATGTATGTGTATATATGTATATGTGTGTGTGTGTGTGTATGTATATGTACTCACCACACTGGTGGCAGCAGGGAGCGTATGTATGTATATATATATATATGTATGTACTCACCACACTGGTGGCAGCAGGGAGCGTATGTGTATGTATATATATGTATGTACTCACCACACTGGTGGCAGCAGGGAGCGTATGTGTATGTATATATATATATGTACTCACCACACTGGTGGCAGCAGGGAGCGTGTGTATGTATATATGTATATGTACTCACCACACTGGTGGCAGCAGGGAGCGTATGTATGTGTATATATATATATATATATATATGTGTGGACTCACCACACTGGTGGCAGCAGGGAGCGTATGTATATATATATGTATATATATATGTATGGACTCACCACACTGGTGGCAGCAGGGAGCGTATGTATATATATATATGTATATATACATATATATATATATGTGTGGACTCACCACACTGGTGGCAGCAGGGAGCGTATGTATATATATATATGTATATGGACTCACCACACTGGTGGCAGCAGGGAGCGTATGTATATATATATATATATATGTGTGGACTCACCACACTGGTGGCAGCAGGGAGCGTATGTATGTGTATGTATGTATATATGTGTGTACTCACCACACTGGTGGCAGCAGGGAGTGTATGTATATATATATATGTATATGGACTCACCACACTGGTGGCAGCAGGGAGTGTATGTATATATATGTATATGGACTCACCACACTGGTGGCAGCAGGGAGCGTATGTATGTGTATGTATCTATATATATATATATGTGTTGACTCACAACACTGGTGGCAGCAGGGAGCGTATGTATATATATATATGTATATATATATGTGTGGACTCACCACACTGGTGGCAGCAGGGAGCGTATGTATATATATATATGTATATGGACTCACCACACTGGTGGCAGCAGGGAGCGTATGTATGTGTATGTATCTATATATATATATGTGTTGACTCACAACACTGGTGGCAGCAGGGAGCGTATGTATATATATATGTATATATATATGTGTGGACTCACCACACTGGTGGCAGCAGGGAGTGTATGTATATATATATATGTATATGGACTCACCACACTGGTGGCAGCAGGGAGCGTATGTATGTGTATGTATCTATATATATATATGTGTTGACTCACAACACTGGTGGCAGCAGGGAGCGTATGTATATATATATGTATATATATATATGTGTGGACTCACCACACTGGTGGCAGCAGGGAGCGTATGTATATATATATATATGGACTCACCACACTGGTGGCAGCAGGGAGCGTATGTATATGTATATATATATATATATATGTATGGACTCACCACACTGGTGGCAGCAGGGAGCGTATGTATATGTATATATATATATATATATGTATGGACTCACCACACTGGTGGCAGCAGGGAGCGTATGTATATGTATATATATATATATATATATATATATGTATGGACTCACCACACTGGTGGCAGCAGGGAGCGTATGTATATGTATATATATATATATATATATATGTATGGACTCACCACACTGGTGGCAGCAGGGAGCGTATGTGTATATATATGTATGGACTCACCACACTGGTGGCAGCAGGGAGCTCACCACACTGGTGGCAGAAGAGCATCTGAAAGTCATGTTCACAGTATTTCCTGCCTTCAAACTGTCCGGAGAAAAAGGGTTCTTCACTCACACAATAAACCCAAACAGTGAACAGTTTGACATTTGAATAGTGGCAACTTTCCTCAAATTCCCCAGTTCTCCAGAAATCCTGGAGGGAATAAACCAGAAAACCAGAATCCTCCAACCATGATTTTTGGAAAACCTGGGAATTACAGGAATTTTGCATCCCTCCATTTTATGCCCTGTGTTGGTTTACCTCATAGAAGAGCCCCTCGGGGAACTGCTGGAAGCACTGTGCGCAGACGAAGCAGCCCTCGTGGTACAGCTCCCCGTTGCTGTTGACGATCTTCTCTGCCGGGGCGAAGCCGCTCTTACAGCGCTCGCACGACGCGTTTGCCAGGGCATTCGCCATGTTGCTATGGTGACAAAAATGTAAGTATGAAGATCAGAACAGACGACGACTCCAGAATTATTTGCTGCTCTTCTGTTGATCACTTTGACACAACAATCCCTGTGAAATTAGCCCAAATCTGTCTGTGGTCTTGCACAACTCAACTGACTGCAGTCATTGGCAGGGAGTTGGCACAATAACGACAAGAGACTGGCACTCTGTCTACCACGCCTTTCGTTCCAGTACTCTGCTGCCTGTGACTGGAACGAATTGCAAAAATCCCTGAAGTTGGAGACTTTTATCTCCCTCACCAACTTCAAACATGTGCTATCTGAGCAGCTAACCGATCGCTGCAGCTGTACATAGTCTATTGGTAAATAGCCCACCCATTTTCACCTACCTCATCCCCACACTGTTTTTATTTATTTACTTTTCTGCTCTTTTGCACACCAGTATTTCTACCTGTACATGACCATCTGATCATTTATCACTCCAGTGCTAATCTGCAAAATTGGAATTATTCGCCTACCTCCTCATGCCTTTTGCACACAATGTATATAGACTCCCCTTTTTTTCTACTGTGTTATTGACTTGTTAATTGTTTACTCCATGTGTAACTCTGTGTTGTCTGTTCACACTGCTATGCTTTATCTTGGCCAGGTCGCAGTTGCAAATGAGAACTTGTTCTCAACTAGCCTACCTGGTTAAATAAAGGTGTTCTCAACTAGCCTACCTGGTTAAATAAAGGTGTTCTCAACTAGCCTACCTGGTTAAATAAAGGTGTTCTCAACTAGCCTACCTGGTTAAATAAAGGTGTTCTCAACTAGCCTACCTGGTTAAATAAAGGTGTTCTCAACTAGCCTACCTGGTTAAATAAAGGTGTTCTCAACTAGCCTACCTGGTTAAATAAAGGTGTTCTCAACTAGCCTCCCTGGTTAAATAAAGGTGTTCTCAACTAGCCTACCTGGTTAAATAAAGATGAAATAAAATAATAAACAGCAGCAGAGTCTCCTGGAGGGGGCTTGAATAGGCCAATGCAATGTGAAAAGAAATCCAAAGATAAAGTTACTCCAACAGGGAACTGCTGGGCTGTTGGAAATCTGCCTTGAGAGTCTACAGAAATAACACTGGCAAAGGTCAATACACGTTCCTCTCTACTACAGATCAGTGTTTGCAGAGTGGGGGTGCATCCCAAGTGGCACTCTATTCTCTATATGGTGGACTCATTTTAACCACAGCCCTATGGCTGATTAAAGGTAGTGCACTACATAGGTAATAGGGAGCCATTTGGGACACAAAGACAAGCATGGTTTTAGGGGCGGGGCCTTGTCCCTAAGACAGTCTCTTACGCAAATCATATTACTCACAAAACACTGCTGTCACCGATGGAGACACACACGTTGCTCAGGGTCTGTGTCCTAATTTGGTCATCTGAGAGCAGTCAGACAGACATGATAGATCATAGCTGTCTGGTGGTATTCAGTGTTGGTTTATAACTTAATTGATCAGAGACACGTACTGTACTGTGTCGCCTCAACACTCATTGGCTAATTCCTAACGGTACACCCCAAATCAAGTGCCAAGAAATTACAACACCGTCTACAAATAGACCGTGTGTAATGATCCAAATAATCAAACTGGTTTAAAATTGAAAATAGATTGAATGTTTCGACTTAAAAGGGTTATAGAAACTAACCAACTAACGTTACCAAGCTAGAGAGGGAAAAACCGAGTTTGAAGTAGCTAACTTTAGCAACACAACACACACGTCCACTCACTTGACGTTACTAGCCTACTGTAGCAATCAGGTTAGCGAGTTAACTAGTTAACTTTATTTAAAAGCTATTTAATGTTTCAAGACGATTCCCACGCCCATCATTAAAAAAAATCACTATAGGTGTTACACTTTATCACATACAGTACCGCACCGAAAAAATTAGCTAACATTAGCTGCCCGGCTAGCTGTTAGCATGGTAACCTGCTGCGAAATTCGAGTGTTCTTACTTGGATCCAAGCTCTTACCTGCCCGTCATTTCTACTACTCCCAGCATCACCTATCCACACCACCGTTTCTGAAACGTATCGACTTTTCCCCGGGGTCTTCAAATAGGACGAGTAATGGATTGATCCGAGCGGCGACTCCTACCTAACCAACTAGCATTATTTTTTCTCCTCCAGTATCTTGGTGGAGCCACCCTTTTCTTGGTAGCTGGCGTTTTCTAAAGAAAAGGGACGGAATAGCGCCCTCTAACGGATATTACATTGATAGCACTCCTGTTGCACTGACTGCAACCGCCCTAAAGTTCTTCTGAACCGGGAGTGGACGACATACATTCCCCTGGGCGGCGGGAGGTTTGAATAAAAAATATTAACGCTTTGGGGGGAATGATTATTTTGGGTTAAAAAATAATGTAAACACTCCAGGCCACTCGTGAACGTCTAAAACTAAATAGAGAGTATGTAGAAAATATAATGGACCATTTTCAAATAACTGCAGCTTCTCTGAATTTTGAAATTCTGGTGTGGCCCTTGAGACAAAAAAATCCCACCCCTGTTCTAGACCCTTAACCAGCTGTTCAAATACTTTGAATATGCATCACACCTCTGCAATGACTGGATAGAGATGTCTGAGTGAGTAAAATCAAAATTTATTGGTTGTGTACACAGATTTGCATGATATAGATCAGCGTTTCCCAAACTATGTCCTCAAGACCCCAAGGGGGCACTTTGGGGGTTTTGCCCTAACACTACAAAGCTGATTCAAATAATCAACTAGTCATCCAGTTTTGATCATTTGAATCAGCTGTGTAGTGTTTGGGCAAAAACCAAAACGTGTAATCCCTGGGGTCCCGAGGAGCTGACAGACTGAAGAAGTGAAAGCCATGATCCTTTATTGATGTCACGTGTTAAATCCACATAAATCTGTGTAGATTAAGGGGAGGAGATTGGTTAATGAAGGATTTTTAAATCTTGAGACATGGATTGTGTATGTGCGCCATTCAGAGGGTGAATGGGCAAGACAAAAGATTGAAGTGCCTTTGAATGGGGAAGACAAAATATTTAAGAGCCTTTGAACGGGGTATGGTAGTAGGTGTCCGGCGCACTGGTTTGTGTCAAGAACTGCAACGCTGCTGAGTTTTTCACACTCGGACAGTTTCCCGTGTGTATCAAGAACGGTCCACCACCCAAAGGACATCAGCCAACTTGACACAACTGTAGGAAGCATTGAAGTCAATATGGGCCAGCATCCCTGTGGAACGCTCTTATGGGGTCAATTTCACGTCATATGTATTGAATTCAAAATCAAATCGTGAAGATGAAAAAAAAAACATGAGAATGTAAACATTTTCGACGACGGGTGAAATAAAGGATGTTGAAATCAATCTGTCAATTGAAAGCAAAATGTAAAGAATTGAAGGTCCGCTAGTTTTGGAGTGACGGTTCGTTTTAACCCAATCAATGAACATGACAGGCTTTTTTTCTATTGCCTATTTAAATAGACGGTCTGACGTCACGTTTTAGCTAACGTACTTCAAATGATCAGTCACCGGTCAATAATGTACGGATATTAGAAGCATGTCTATCTAATACATTTAATGACCATCTAACTACTTAGGTAAACATATGAATTACCTGTTGCACAACGTTTGGCTCAGGTGTATGGAGAGCCAGTTACCAACACCTGCGCCGAACGTTGTGCAACAGGTACATTAAAAAAAAAAAAAGTTTTACATTTGATTAATTTAGCAGTCGCTCTGGATCAGTTAGGATTAAGTTCCTTGCTCAGGGGCACAGAGTTTTCACCTTGTCAGAGCTGGGATTCGAACCAGCAACTTCTCCGTGACTGGCCCCTCGCTTTATCTGCCAGGTGTCATGGTAAATCAACATGGAGGCCTGAACTTACAGTGAATATCCGGCAGGGGGAGTAATTGTATCATGAATGCACCAGTGAATATTGAACTGCAATCTAAATGATGTTTTCTGACCTCCCTGTAGAAACTGGCGAGATTTAAACTTTTTCCAAAAGAGGTTATTGCTCTTTTTGGTATCAAACTTTGATTTTCATATGTATAGTAGTGGATATGTATAGTAGTGGATGAGTATAGTAGTGGATATGTATAGTAGTGGATGAGTAGCTGGAGTGCCAGTCTGTTTGTGATATCATGCCAACTCCTTGTCGCTCATTGGCTTGACAATGAGCAATGTTGCAAGACCACAACCAGATTGGAGCCCACAACCAGATTGGAGACCACAACCAGATCTGAGACCACAACCAGATCTGAGACCACAGCCAGATCTGAGACCACAGCCAGATCTGAGACCACAGCCAGATCTGAGACCAAAGCCAGATCTGAGATCACAGCCAGATCTGAGACCACAGCCAGATCTGAGATCACAACCAGATCTGAGACCACAGCCAGATCGGAGACCACAGCCAGATCTGAGATCCCAACCAGATCTGAGATCACAGCCAGATCGGGAGACCACAGCCAGATCTGAGATCACAGCCAGATCTGAGACCACAGCCAGATCTGAGATCACAACCAGATCTGAGACCACAGCCAGATCTGAGACCACAGCCAGATCTGAGACCACAGCCAGATCTGAGACCACAACCAGATCTGAGACCACAGCCAGATCTGAGATCACAACCAGATCTGGGACCACAACCAGATCTGAGACCACAACCAGATCTGAGACCACAGCCAGATCTGAGACCACAACCAGATCTGAGACCACAGCCAGATCTGAGACCACAGCCAGATCTGAGACCACAGCCAGATCTGAGACCACAGCCAGATCTGAGATCACAGCCAGATCTGAGACCACAACCAGATCTGAGACCACAGCCAGATCTGAGATCACAGCCAGATCTGAGACCACAACCAGATCTGAGATCACAGCCAGATCTGAGACCACAGCCAGATCTGAGACCATGCTAGTGGAGGAGTATTTGTTCTGTAGTTTTTGCAACTGGACAGTTGAGACACAGTGGATTAGGAAAGTATTCAGACCCCTTGATATTTCCACGTTTTGTTACGTTATATTCTAAAATGGATTAAATTGTATTTTTTTCCTCATCAATCTACACACAGTACCCCACAATGACAAAGCAAAACAGGTTTAGACATATTTGCAAATGTATAAAAAAAAAAAACGAATGTCACATTTACATGAGTATTCAGACCCTTTACTCAGTACTTTGTTGAAGCACCTTTGGCAGCGATTACAGCGTTGAGTCTTCTAGGGTATGACGCTACAAGCTTGGAACACCTGTATTTTGGGAGTTTCTCCCATTCTTCTCTGCAGATCCTCTCAAGCTCTGTCAGGTTGGATGGGGAGCGACGCTGCACAGCTATTTTCAGGATTCCCCAGAGATGTTAGACCGGGTTCAAGTCAGGGCTCTGGCTGGGCTACTCAAGGACATTCAGATACTTGTCCCGAAGCCGCTCCTGCATTGTCTTGGCTGTGTGCTTAAGGTCGTGTTGTCCTTTTGGAAGGTGAACCTTTGCCCAGGTCTGAGGTTCTCATCAAGGATCTCTCTGTACTTTTCTCTGTTTATCTTTCCCTCGATCCTGACGAGTCTCCATCGATTGCTCAGTTTGGCCGGGCGGCCAGCTCTAGGAAGAGTCTTGGTGGTTCCAAACTTCTCACATTTTAAGAATGATGGAGGCCACTGTGTTCTTGGGACCTTCAATGCTGCAGACTTTTTTTGGGACCCTTCCCCAGATCTGTGCCTCAATACAATCCTGTCTCGGAGCTCAACGGACAATTCCTTCAACCTCACGGCTTGGTTTTTGCTCTGACATGAACTGTGGGACCTTATATAGACAGGATTGTGCCTTTCCAAATCATGTCCAATCAAAAATAATTCACAACAGTTGGTCTCCAATCAAGTTGTAGAAACAGCTCAAGGATGATCAATGGAAACAGGATGGACCTGAGCTCAATTTCGAGTCTCATAGCAAATGGTATGATTACTAATGTAAATAAGATATATCTGTTTTTTTATTTGTAATACATTTGCAAGCATTTCTAAAAACCTGTTATTGCTTTGTCATTATGAGGTATTGTGTGTAGATTGAGGGGAAAATGAATGTAATCCATTCTAGAATGAGGCTGTAACGTAACAACGTGGAAATAGTCAAGGGGTCTGAATACTTTCTGAATGCTCTGGAAACCTGGGTCGACCCACCCCCAACAGCTTGGAATGGAATCAATACACTTTTGCAGTGAGCGTCCTTTAAAACATGCTATGCGAACCTGCTATGTGGTTCAAATGTGTTTACAAGTGACATCAGATCTGAAACAACCTTGTGAGTCTCAGGTGTAACATTAACGATACAGATGGCACAGATGGAGAAGGGCAACGTCTTTGAGTTCCAAACCGACTTTGCTAGTTTGTGACTTTTTTTCATGTTCATCTTTACTTTTCTTGTACAGGGAGTTCATACCATTATCACATATGACCGCCAAGCACTACTGGACATCAGATCGACAGTTATTACCCTTCGACCTCGATTTTCAAATCGCAAGGCCGCCAGGCCAGATGGAACTCCAGGGCGGGTTCTCAAAGCTGACCAGCTGGCAAAGTGTCTTCACTGACACTTTCAATCTGTCCTTGTCCCAGTCTATAATCCCAACATGTTTCAAGCTGACCACCATTTGTCCCTGTTCCCATGAACTCCATGGTAACCTGCCTAAATGCCTGTAATTATAAAGTGCTTTGAAAGGCTGGTCATGACACACATCGACCATCATCCCAGACATCCTGGAACCACTCCAGTTTGCACACCGCCCCCCTACAGATCCACAGATGACGCAATCTCAATGGCACTTCACACTGCCCTCTGCCACTTGGACAAGAGGGGAAATAACTATGTGAGGATGTTGTTCATAGACCTCAGCTCAGCGTTCAACACCATATTCCCCTCCAAGAGCATCACCAAGCTGGGGACACTGGGACTGAACACCTCCCTCTTCAACTGGATCCTGGACTTCCTGACGGGCCGGCCCTAGGTGGTGAGGGTAGGCAACAACACTGCTGCCACACTGATCCTCAACACGGGGGCCTCTTAGGGGTGTGTGCTTAGTCCCCCTCCTGTACTCTCTGTTTACCTACAACCTCATGGCCAGGAACGACTCCAACACCATCATCAAGTTCCCTGATGACACAACGGTGGTAGAGCTGATCACCGACGGCACTGAGACAGCCTACAGGGAGGAGGTTATGGATTTAGCAGTTTGGTGCCAGGACCAACAACCTCTCCCTCAATGTCAGTAAGCTCAAGGAGCTGATCGTGGACTACAGGAGAAAGAGGGGAGCACACCCCCATTCACATTGACAGGGCTGTAGTGGAGCAGGTCGAGAGCTACAGGTTCCTCGGCATCCACATAACTCAGGACTTAACATGGTCCACATACACCCACACAGTCCCGAAAAGGGCACGACTGTGCCTCTTCCCCCTCAAAAGATGAAGAGATTTGGCACGGGCCATCGGATCCTCAAAATGTTCTACAGCTGCACCATCGAGAGCATCTTGACTGGCTGCATCACAGCTTGGTATGGCAAATGTACTGCTCTCGACCGCAAAGCACTACAGAGGGTAGTGCCAACAGCCCAGTACATCACCAGGGCCGAGCTCCCTGCCATCCCAGACGTCTATATCAGGCGTGTCAGAGAAAGGCCCCAAAACTAACCCCAAACTTGAAGCCATAGATAGTTCACTCTGCTTCCGTCCAGCAAATGGTACCGGAGTATCAGTGCTTGGTCCAACAGGCTACCAGATAGTTTCTACCCTCGAGCCATTAGACTGATAAATAGTTCATTAATTGCCCACACACACACACACACACACACACACACACACACACACTTTCCGACACAACACAAACATACATACAAATACACTTTACACTCATCATATGCTTCTGCTACTCTGTTCATTGTTTTATTCTTATTATTATCTATCCTGCCTTCATGTTCATATCTACCTCAAATAGCTCGTACCCCAGCACATTGATCTGGTACTGGTACTCCCTGTATATAGCTCTAAATTGATCTGGTACTCCCTGTATATAGCTCTTGATCTGGTACATTGATCTGGTACTCCCTGTATATAGCTCCACATTGATCTGGTACTCCCTGTATATAGCTCCACATTGATCTGGTACTCCCTGTATATAGCTCCACATTGATCTGGTACTCCCTGTATATAGCTCCACATTGATCTGGTACTCCCTGTATATAGCTCCACATTGATCTGGTACTCCCTGTATATAGCTCCACATTGATCTGGTACTGGTACTCCCTGTATATAGCTCCACAGTGATCTGGTACTCCCTGTATATAGCTCCACATTGATCTGGTACTGGTACTCCCTGTATATAGCTCCACATTGATCGGGTACTGGTACTCCCTGTATATAGCTCCACATTGATCTGGTACTGGTACTCCCTGTATATAGCTCCACATTGATCTGGTACTCCCTGTATATAGCTCCACATTGATCTGGTACTCCCTGTATATAGCTCCACATTGATCTGGTACTGGTACTCCCTGTATATACCTCCACATTGATCTGGTACTGGTACTCTCTGTATATAGCTCCACATTGATATGGTACTGGTACTCTCTGTATATAGCTCCACATTGATATGGTACTGGTACTCTCTGTATATAGCTCCACATTGATCTGGTACTCCCTGTATATAGCTCCACATTGATCTGGTACTGGTACTCCCTGTATATACCTCCACATTGATCTGGTACTGGTACTCTCTGTATATAGCTCCACATTGATATGGTACTGGTACTCTCTGTATATAGCTCCACATTGATCTGGTACTCCCTGTATATAGCTCCACATTGATCTGGTACTAGTACTCTCTGTATATACCTCCACATTGATCTGGTACTGGTACTCCCTGTATATGCCTCCACATTGATCTGGTACTGGTACTCCCTGTATATAGCTCCACATTGATCTGGTACTAGTACTCCTGTATATAGCTCCACATTGATCTGGTACTCCCTGTATATATCTCCACATTGATCTGGTACTAGTACTCCCTGTATATAGCTCCACATTAATCTGGTACTAGTACTCCCTGTATATAGCTCCACATTAATCTGGTACTAGTACTCCCTGTATATATCTCCACATTGATCTGGTACTCCCTGTATATATCTCCACATTGATCTGGTACTAGTACTCCCTGTATATAGCTCCACATTGATCTGGTACTAGTACTCCCTGTATATGCCTCCACATTGATCTGGTACTAGTACTCCCTGTATATAGCTCCATTGTTGTGTATTTCATTCCTGTTGAGTTGCTGTTTTAATGTGTTTTACTCTGCATGGTCAGGTTGGGTTCATCAACAAGCATTTCACGGCAAAATCTACACTCATCGTATTCAAGCTCATGTGACAAATACAATGTGATTTTGATTTGATTCTGCTGTGACATTGTTCCACGACCCGACTCAGATCTGGACTAACACGTGGAGGACATGGAAGAGAGAGACAGAGAGCTGCAACCTATACTTATGCTCATTTATGTTCCCTTCCCATTCCTACTATTTGCAATTGCGAGAAAGAGAGAAACATGATTTCTGAGGAATCGTAACAGAATGTGAGTCAAAAGAACAAGTGATTAGAAAAACAGAGTAACAGAGTTCTTGGCAGAGGGTATTTGTTGCGCAAATGTGAGCCTTAACACAGAGAGAGAGAAGATTTCTGAGAAATCATAACAGAAAGTGAGTCCAAAAAAAGAAAGAGAAATTCTGTGGATTGATGAGAAAATGACAGGAACGTTAAGGCTTAAAATAAACTGCTGGGAAGAAAGGGAGGAGAATCTGGGTCGAGATTTAGTTTTCAACTGATGTCACAAACAGAGGAAGATTAGGTTTAATTTAGCTGAGATTATTTTGTTTCTCCCTGCGCTGCTGATGGCTATTTTGGTCCGTTCATACGGGAGTGAAAAAAGGCCCATTGCACTATTGTGAAATACTTAAATGTTGTGTTGATTTATCATGAGGTGCTACAACACCCTCAGCACTCCTCCTTCCCTCTACGATGCCTGGCATGCTATAGGCTAGGTTGGAATAGTCTGCTGTACAATGCCAAGGCTACGCAAAGTCACTGCAGGTAGATGGGCAGAAAGACTGCAGTCACACAGAGAGAGAGAGAGCTCCCATAGCACTGCTGAATGGTAGAGCAAAAGCGACTCTTCATTGCTAACTCCCGCCTGCGTGCAGTCGACGTAACTTTTCCCAAAAAAAGCAACTCCCCTTCGGATGTGTAGGTTGTGTCCTTTGTCCACAGTTCGGGCTCGTCGCTGGGTGTATTTTACGCCTGCTACATTAGTAGCTGGGACAACCAAACGAGATGGGGGCGAAGTAGGTGGCTCGCCAGATAACAGTGAAGGTTGGACTGTCTGTACTACAGTGACGGTGGGAAGCCTTGGTTGTGGTATGCGGACTAAGTAGCTAGGAAGCAAGGATACGAGTGAAGAAGGAAAACGCTGAGTTAAGTGTAACGGCATTCTCGCCTGCTGTGAAGTGAATGTTTGAACTTGCAGTGTGTTTTATACACGACTGCTGCCTGGTTGCTAGCTAGAAGCTACATTGAACACACAGAGAAGAGAGAGGGAGGGAGAGAGAGAGAGAAGGGGGAAGGAGGAAGGAGAAACTTTCCAGCCTGACGCAGAACCGCAGACATGCAGTTGACAGAGATCCTTGGTTCAGGGACCTTCCTGGTCCTGCTCCTTGTCCCGTGGTCCGACAGCCGTAAGTAAACAACAAAGCCCACGAAGCTATTTTTGGCACTGCGTGGGGATAACATTGTTGTTTAGCTTGCCAGCGTGTTAATTGTTGTTGAATAATGTAATTTGTTTTCTGCTTAGCTGATGCTTTGAAACCTCACGCCCAGGACTTTATGCCAATAAGTTAGGGGCTGGATCATTTTAACAACTAAAATGTAGTGAGGTAACTCATGGGAAATTCTGTTCTGTGCTTGTGGTTATTTTCAGTTTCCTTGTCCCCGGAAGAAGCTAACCAGTTCTTGAGGAGACACAGGAGAGCGAATCACGTTTTCGAGGAGACGAAACAAGGGCACCTGGAGCGAGAGTGTGTGGAAGAGAAGTGTAGCAAAGAGGAGGCGAGAGAAGTATTCGAGAACGACCCTGAAACAGTGAGTACACTACACACTTATTCACTACACACTTGATCGTGTCAAATCAAATGGCACTCATTGCACTTCTTTCCATTGCATATAGACACGGACTAGCTGCGCACATTGGATTTGTCTTGCCGTAATGACTGGTCCTATAGCGGACTACACGATTCCGTGTATAGTGTTCAAGCTCCAAAATATGTATGGATATGACTAATTACTGGCAAACACTCACCAGTCCGATCCATTCATTGCACAGTATTCAACTAGCACATTGGGCTATGGGGAACATGCCAGATTATGGACATTTGCATACTACTGTAAGGTTTGTGATTATGTAAATTATCCTGCTCATACATGACAGTGATTATGCTAATGAGCGCTGTACTGCCGTGTTTTTGATTGGTCCTCGGGGAGGCTGCTTACAGTAAGCGGATGGAAGGTGACTGGGGGGGAATGTGTTTTAACAGACAGAGCAACAATGCGCTCACACACAGGTTTTAATCTGACGTGTGCCTGTCACACAGGGCTCCTATCCCCTCAGGGATATATACCTTAGGCTCTAGGTTCTGCCAGCGAGCTTCATGAATGTGTTGAGCAGCCTCCAGCATCCATGCTATTAATAATTCTACATCCCAAACGCCTCCCTATTCCCTATACAGTGCAGGGGGGGTTTAATGGGCTCAGAGAGGAGGATGTGTGGTACTAGTGGTGGTGAGATCGGGGGGTTTAATGGCATCAGAGAGGAGGATGTGTGGTACTAGTGGTGGGGAGATCGGGGGGTTTAATGGGCTCAGAGAGGAGGATGTGTGGTACTAGTGGTGGGGAGATCGGGGGTTTATTGGGCTCAGAGAGGAGGATGTGTGGTACTAGTGGTGGGGAGATCGGGGGTTGTAATGGGCTCAGAGAGGAGGATGTGTGGTACTAGTGGTGGGGATATCGGGGGTTTAATGGGCTCAGAGAGGAGGATGTGTGGTACTAGTGGTGGGGAGATCGGGGGTTTAATGGGCTCAGAGAGGAGGATGTGTGATACTAGTGGTGGGGAGATCGGGGGTTTAATGGCATCAGAGAGGATGATGTGATACTAGTGGTGGGGAGATCGGGGGTTTAATGGCATCAGAGAGGAGGATGTGTGATACTAGTGGTGGGGAGATCGGGGGTTTAATGGCATCAGAGAGGAGGATGTGTGATACTAGTGGTGGGGAGATCGGGGGTTTAATGGCATCAGAGAGGATGATGTGTGATACTAGTGGTGGGGAGATCGGGGGTTTAATGGGCTCAGAGAGGAGGATGTGTGCTACTAGTGGTGGGGAGATCGGGGGTTTAATGGGCTCAGAGAGGAGGATGTGTGGTACTAGTGGTGGGGAGATCGGGGGGTTTAATGGGCTCAGAGAGGAGGATGTGTGGTACTAGTGGTGGGGAGATCGGGGGTTTAATGGGCTCAGAGAGGAGGATGCGTGGTACTAGTGGTGGGGAGATCGGGGGTTTAATGGGCTCAGAGAGGAGGATGCGTGGTACTAGTGGTGGGGAGATCGGGGGTTTAATGGGCTCAGAGAGGAGGATGTGTGATACTAGTGGTGGGGAGATCGGGGGTTTAATGGGCTCAGAGGAGGATGTGTGGTACTAGTGGTGGGGAGATCGGGGTTTAATGGCATCAGAGAGGAGGATGTGTGGTACTAGTGGTGGGGAGATCGGGGGTTTAATGGCATCAGAGAGGAGGATGTGTGGTACTAGTGGTGGGGAGATCGGGGGGTTTAATGGCATCAGAGAGGAGGATGTGTGGTACTAGTGGTGGGGAGATCGGGGGTTTAATGGCATCAGAGAGGAGGATGTGTGGTACTAGTGGTGGGGAGATCGGGGTTTAATGGGATCAGAGAGGAGGATGTGTGGTACTAGTGGTGGGGAGATCGGGGGTTTAATGGGCTCAGAGAGGAGGATGTGTGGTACTAGTGGTGGGGAGATCGGGGGTTTAATGGGATCAGAGAGGAGGATGTGTGCTACTAGTGGTGGGGAGATCGGGGGGTTTAATGGGCTCAGAGAGGAGGATGTGTGCTACTAGTGGTGGGGAGATCGGGGGTTTAATGGGATCAGAGAGGAGGATGTGTGCTACTAGTGGTGGGGAGATCGGGGGTTTAATGGGATCAGAGAGGAGGATGTGTGGTACTAGTGGTGGTGAGATCGGGGGTTTAATGGGCTCAGAGAGGAGGATGTGTGGTACTAGTGGTGGGGAGATCGGGGGTTTAATGGGCTCAGAGAGGAGGATGTGTGGTACTAGTGGTGGGGAGATCGGGGGTTTAATGGGATCAGAGAGGAGGATGTGTGGTACTAGTGGTGGGGAGATCGGGGGGTTTAATGGGATCAGAGAGGAGGATGTGTGGTACTAGTGGTGGGGAGATCGGGGGTTTAATGGGATCAGAGAGGATGATGTGTGGTACTAGTGGTGGGGAGATCGGGGGTTTAATGGGCTCAGAGAGGAGGATGTGAGGTACTAGTGGTGGGGAGATCGGGGGTTTAATGGGCTCAGAGAGGAGGATGTGTGGTACTAGTGGTGGGGAGATCGGGGGTTTAATGGGCTCAGAGAGGAGGATGTGTGCTACTAGTGGTGGGGAGATCGGGGGGTTTAATGGCATCAGAGAGGAGGATGTGTGCTACTAGTGGTGGGGAGATCGGGGGGTTTAATGGGCTCAGAGAGGAGGATGTGTGCTACTAGTGGTGGGGAGATCGGGGGGTTTAATGGCATCAGAGAGGAGGATGTGTGGTACTAGTGGTGGGGAGATTGGGGGTTTAATGGGCTCAGAGAGGAGGATGTGTGGTACTAGTGGTGGTGAGATCGGGGGGTTTAATGGGCTCAGAGAGGAGGATGTGTGGTACTAGTGGTGGTGAGATCGGGGGTTTTAATGGGCTCAGAGAGGAGGATGTGTGGTACTAGTGGTGGTGAGATCGGGGTTTAATGGGATCAGAGAGGAGGATGTGTGATACTAGTGGTGGGGAGATCGGGGGGTTTAATGGCATCAGAGAGGAGGATGTGTGGTACTAGTGGTGGGGAGATCGGGGGGTGTAATGGCATCAGAGAGGAGGATGTGTGGTACTAGTGGTGGGGAGATCGGGGGGTGTAATGGCATCAGAGAGGAGGATGTGTGGTACTAGTGGTGGGGAGATCGGGGGTTTAATGGGCTCAGAGAGGAGGATGTGTGGTACTAGTGGTGGTGAGATCGGGGGTTTAATGGGCTCAGAGAGGAGGATGTGTGGTACTAGTGGTGGGGAGATCGGGGGTTTAATGGGATCAGAGAGGAGGATGTGTGGTACTAGTGGTGGGGAGATCGGGGGTGTAATGGCATCAGAGAGGAGGATGTGTGGTACTAGTGGTGGGGAGATCGGGGGTTTAATGGGCTCAGAGAGGAGGATGTGTGGTACTAGTGGTGGTGAGATCGGGGTTTAATGGGCTCAGAGAGGAGGATGTGTGGTACTAGTGGTGGGGAGATCGGGGGTTTAATGGGATCAGAGAGGAGGATGTGTGGTACTAGTGGTGGGGAGATCGGGGGTTTAATGGGATCAGAGAGGAGGATGTGTGGTACTAGTGGTGGGGAGATCGGGGGTTTAATGGGATCAGAGAGGATGATGTGTGATACTAGTGGTGGGGAGATCGGGGGGTTTAATGGGCTCAGAGAGGAGGATGTGTGGTACTAGTGGTGGGGAGATCGGGGGGTTTAATGGGATCAGAGAGGAGGATGTGTGCTACTAGTGGTGGTGAGATCGGGGGTTTAATGGGATCAGAGAGGAGGATGTGTGCTACTAGTGGTGGGGAGATCGGGGGTTTAATGGGATCAGAGAGGAGGATGTGTGCTACTAGTGGTGGGGAGATCGGGGGTTTAATGGGCTCAGAGAGGAGGATGTGTGGTACTAGTGGTGGTGAGATCGGGGGGTTTAATGGGCTCAGAGAGGAGGATGTGTGCTACTAGTGGTGGGGAGATCGGGGGGTTTAATGGGCTCAGAGAGGAGGATGTGTGCTACTAGTGGTGGGGAGATCGGGGGTTTAATGGGCTCAGAGAGGAGGATGTGTGCTACTAGTGGTGGGGAGATCGGGGGGTTAATGGGATCAGAGAGGAGGATGTGTGCTACTAGTGGTGGGGAGATCGGGGGGTTTAATGGGCTCAGAGAGGAGGATGTGTGCTACTAGTGGTGGTGAGATCGGGGGTTTAATGGGATCAGAGAGGAGGATGTGTGCTACTAGTGGTGGTGAGATCGGGGGTTTAATGGGATCAGAGAGGAGGATGTGTGCTACTAGTGGTGGGGAGATCGGGGTTTAATGGGATCAGAGAGGAGGATGTGTGGTACTAGTGGTGGGGAGATCGGGGGTTTAATGGGCTCAGAGAGGAGGATGTGTGGTACTAGTGGTGGTGAGATCGGGGGTTTAATGGGCTCAGAGAGGAGGATGTGTGCTACTAGTGGTGGGGAGATCGGGGGTTTAATGGGCTCAGAGAGGAGGATGTGTGCTACTAGTGGTGGGGAGATCGGGGGTTTAATGGGCTCAGAGAGGAGGATGTGTGCTACTAGTGGTGGGGAGATCGGGGGGTTAATGGGATCAGAGAGGAGGATGTATGATACTAGTGGTGGTGAGATCGGGGGGTTTAATGGGCTCAGAGAGGAGGATGTGTGGTACTAGTGGTGGGGAGATCGGGGTTTAATGGGCTCAGAGAGGAGGATGTGTGGTACTAGTGGTGGGGAGATCGGGGGTTTAATGGGATCAGAGAGGAGGATGTATGATACTAGTGGTGGGGAGATCGGGGGTTTAATGGGATCAGAGAGGAGGATGTGTGCTACTAGTGGTGGGGAGATCGGGGGTTTAATGGGATCAGAGAGGAGGATGTGTGCTACTAGTGGTGGGGAGATCGGGGGGTTTAATGGGATCAGAGAGGAGGATGTGTGCTACTAGTGGTGGTGAGATCGGGGGTTTAATGGACTCAGAGAGGAGGATGTGTGGTACTAGTGGTGGGGAGATCGGGGGGTTTAATGGGCTCAGAGAGGAGGATGTGTGGTACTAGTGGTGGTGAGATCGGGGGTTTAATGGGCTCAGAGAGGAGGATGTGTGCTACTAGTGGTGGGGAGATCGGGGGGTTTAATGGGCTCAGAGAGGAGGATGTGTGGTACTAGTGGTGGGGAGATCGGGGGTGTAATGGCATCAGAGAGGAGGATGTGGTACTAGTGGTGGGGAGATCGGGGGTTTAATGGGCTCAGAGAGGAGGATGTGTGGTACTAGTGGTGGGGAGATCGGGGGTTTAATGGGATCAGAGAGGAGGATGTGTGGTACTAGTGGTGGGGAGATCGGGGGGTTTAATGGGATCAGAGAGGAGGATGTGTGGTACTAGTGGTGGGGAGATCGGGGGGTTTAATGGGATCAGAGAGGATGATGTGTGATACTAGTGGTGGGGAGATCGGGGGTTTAATGGGCTCAGAGAGGAGGATGTGTGGTACTAGTGGTGGGGAGATCGGGGGTTTAATGGGCTCAGAGAGGAGGATGTGTGGTACTAGTGGTGGGGAGATCGGGGGTTTAATGGCATCAGAGAGGAGGATGTGTGCTACTAGTGGTGGGGAGATCGGGGGTTTAATGGGCTCAGAGAGGAGGATGTGTGCTACTAGTGGTGGGGAGATCGGGGGTTTAATGGCATCAGAGAGGAGGATGTGTGGTACTAGTGGTGGGGAGATCGGGGGTTTAATGGGCTCAGAGAGGAGGATGTGTGGTACTAGTGGTGGGGAGATCGGGGGTTTAATGGGCTCAGAGGAGGATGTGTGGTACTAGTGGTGGGGAGATCGGGGGTTTAATGGGCTCAGAGAGGAGGATGTGTGGTACTAGTGGTGGGGAGATCGGGGGTTTAATGGCATCAGAGAGGAGGATGTGTGGTACTAGTGGTGGGGAGATCGGGGGGTTTAATGGGATCAGAGAGGAGGATGTGTGGTACTAGTGGTGGGGAGATCGGGGGTTTAATGGCATCAGAGAGGAGGATGTGTGGTACTAGTGGTGGTGAGATCGGGGGGTGTAATGGCATCAGAGAGGAGGATGTGTGGTACTAGTGGTGGTGAGATCGGGGGGTTTAATGGCATCAGAGAGGAGGATGTGTGGTACTAGTGGTGGGGAGATCGGGGGTTTAATGGCATCAGAGAGGAGGATGTGTGATACTAGTGGTGGGGAGATCGGGGGTTTAATGGCATCAGAGAGGAGGATGTGTGATACTAGTGGTGGGGAGATCGGGGGGTTTAATGGCATCAGAGAGGAGGATGTGTGGTACTAGTGGTGGGGAGATCGGGGGTTTAATGGGCTCAGAGATTAGGATGTGTGGTACTAGTGGTGGGGAGATCGGGGGTTTAATGGGCTCAGAGAGGAGGATGTGTGCTACTAGTGGTGGGGAGATCGGGGGTTTAATGGGATCAGAGAGGAGGATGTGTGGTACTAGTGGTGGGGAGATCGGGGGTTTAATGGGCTCAGAGAGGAGGATGTGTGGTACTAGTGGTGGGGAGATCGGGGGTTTAATGGGATCAGAGAGGAGGATGTGTGGTACTAGTGGTGGGGAGATCGGGGGTTTGTAATGGGCTCAGAGAGGAGGATGTGTGGTACTAGTGGTGGGGAGATCGGGGGGTTTAATGGGCTCAGAGAGGATGATGTGTGGTACTAGTGGTGGGGAGATCGGGGGGTTTAATGGGCTCAGAGAGGAGGATGTGTGGTACTAGTGGTGGGGAGATCGGGGGGTTTAATGGCATCAGAGAGGAGGATGTGTGATACTAGTGGTGGGGAGATCGGGGGGTTTAATGGCATCAGAGAGGAGGATGTGTGGTACTAGTGGTGGGGAGATCGGGGTTTGTAATGGGCTCAGAGAGGAGGATGTGTGGTACTAGTGGTGGGGAGATCGGGGGTTTAATGGGCTCAGAGAGGATGATGTGTGGTACTAGTGGTGGGGAGATCGGGGGGTTTAATGGGCTCAGAGAGGAGGATGTGTGGTACTAGTGGTGGGGAGATCGGGGGGTTTAATGGCATCAGAGAGGAGGATGTGTGGTACTAGTGGTGGTGAGATCGGGGGGTGTAATGGCATCAGAGAGGAGGATGTGTGGTACTAGTGGTGGTGAGATCGGGGGGTTTAATGGCATCAGAGAGGAGGATGTGTGGTACTAGTGGTGGGGAGATCGGGGGGTTTAATGGGATCAGAGAGGAGGATGTGTGCTACTAGTGGTGGTGAGATCGGGGGGTTTAATGGGATCAGAGAGGAGGATGTGTGGTACTAGTGGTGGGGAGATCGGGGGGTTTAATGGGCTCAGAGAGGAGGATGTGTGCTACTAGTGGTGGGGAGATCGGGGGTTTAATGGGCTCAGAGAGGAGGATGTGTGGTACTAGTGGTGGGGAGATCGGGGGTTTAATGGGATCAGAGAGGAGGATGTGTGCTACTAGTGGTGGTGAGATCGGGGGTTTAATGGGATCAGAGAGGAGGATGTGTGCTACTAGTGGTGGGGAGATCGGGGGGTTAATGGGCTCAGAGAGGAGGATGTGTGGTACTAGTGGTGGGGAGATCGGGGGTTTAATGGGCTCAGAGAGGAGGATGTGTGGTACTAGTGGTGGGGAGATCGGGGGTTGTAATGGGCTCAGAGAGGAGGATGTGTGGTACTAGTGGTGGGGAGATCGGGGGTTTAATGGGCTCAGAGAGGAGGATGTGTGGTACTAGTGGTGGGGAGATCGGGGGTTTAATGGCATCAGAGAGGATGATGTGTGGTACTAGTGGTGGGGAGATCGGGGGTTTAATGGCATCAGAGAGGAGGATGTGTGGTACTAGTGGTGGGGAGATCGGGGGTTTGTAATGGGCTCAGAGAGGAGGATGTGTGGTACTAGTGGTGGGGAGATCGGGGGTTTAATGGGCTCAGAGAGGATGATGTGTGGTACTAGTGGTGGGGAGATCGGGGGTTTAATGGGCTCAGAGAGGAGGATGTGTGGTACTAGTGGTGGGGAGATCGGGGGGTTTAATGGCATCAGAGAGGAGGATGTGTGATACTAGTGGTGGGGAGATCGGGGGGTTTAATGGCATCAGAGAGGAGGATGTGTGATACTAGTGGTGGGGAGATCGGGGGTTTAATGGCATCAGAGAGGAGGATGTGTGGTACTAGTGGTGGGGAGATCGGGGGGTTTAATGGGCTCAGAGAGGAGGATGTGTGGTACTAGTGGTGGGGAGATCGGGGGGTTTAATGGGCTCAGAGAGGAGGATGTGTGCTACTAGTGGTGGGGAGATCGGGGGTTTAATGGGATCAGAGAGGAGGATGTGTGGTACTAGTGGTGGGGAGATCGGGGGTTTAATGGGCTCAGAGAGGAGGATGTGTGGTACTAGTGGTGGGGAGATCGGGGGTTTAATGGGCTCAGAGAGGATGATGTGTGGTACTAGTGGTGGGGAGATCGGGGGTTTAATGGGCTCAGAGAGGAGGATGTGTGGTACTAGTGGTGGGGAGATCGGGGGGTTTAATGGCATCAGAGAGGAGGATGTGTGATACTAGTGGTGGGGAGATCGGGGGTTTAATGGCATCAGAGAGGAGGATGTGTGATACTAGTGGTGGGGAGATCGGGGGTTTAATGGCATCAGAGAGGAGGATGTGTGGTACTAGTGGTGGGGAGATCGGGGGTTTAATGGGCTCAGAGAGGAGGATGTGTGGTACTAGTGGTGGGGAGATCGGGGGGTTTAATGGGCTCAGAGAGGAGGATGTGTGCTACTAGTGGTGGGGAGATCGGGGGTTTAATGGGATCAGAGAGGAGGATGTGTGGTACTAGTGGTGGGGAGATCGGGGGGTTTAATGGGCTCAGAGAGGAGGATGTGTGGTACTAGTGGTGGGGAGATCGGGGGTTTAATGGGATCAGAGAGGAGGATGTGTGGTACTAGTGGTGGGGAGATCGGGGGTTTGTAATGGGCTCAGAGAGGAGGATGTGTGGTACTAGTGGTGGGGAGATCGGGGGTTTAATGGGCTCAGAGAGGATGATGTGTGGTACTAGTGGTGGGGAGATCGGGGGTTTAATGGCATCAGAGAGGAGGATGTGTGATACTAGTGGTGGGGAGATCGGGGGGTTTAATGGCATCAGAGAGGAGGATGTGTGGTACTAGTGGTGGGGAGATCGGGGGGTTTAATGGGCTCAGAGAGGAGGATGTGTGGTACTAGTGGTGGGGAGATCGGGGGGTTTAATGGGCTCAGAGAGGAGGATGTGTGCTACTAGTGGTGGGGAGATCGGGGGGTTTAATGGGATCAGAGAGGAGGATGTGTGGTACTAGTGGTGGGGAGATCGGGGGTTTAATGGGCTCAGAGAGGAGGATGTGTGGTACTAGTGGTGGGGAGATCGGGGGGTTTAATGGGATCAGAGAGGAGGATGTGTGGTACTAGTGGTGGGGAGATCGGGGGTTTGTAATGGGCTCAGAGAGGAGGATGTGTGGTACTAGTGGTGGGGAGATCGGGGGGTTTAATGGGCTCAGAGAGGATGATGTGTGGTACTAGTGGTGGGGAGATCGGGGGTTTAATGGGCTCAGAGAGGAGGATGTGTGGTACTAGTGGTGGGGAGATCGGGGGGTTTAATGGCATCAGAGAGGAGGATGTGTGATACTAGTGGTGGGGAGATCGGGGGTTTAATGTCATCAGAGAGGAGGATGTGTGATACTAGTGGTGGGGAGATCGGGGGGTTTAATGGCATCAGAGAGGAGGATGTGTGGTACTAGTGGTGGGGAGATCGGGGGTTTAATGGGCTCAGAGAGGAGGATGTGTGGTACTAGTGGTGGGGAGATCGGGGGTTTAATGGGCTCAGAGAGGAGGATGTGTGCTACTAGTGGTGGGGAGATCGGGGGGTTTAATGGGATCAGAGAGGAGGATGTGTGGTACTAGTGGTGGGGAGATCGGGGGGTTTAATGGGCTCAGAGAGGAGGATGTGTGGTACTAGTGGTGGGGAGATCGGGGGGTTTAATGGGATCAGAGAGGAGGATGTGTGGTACTAGTGGTGGGGAGATCGGGGGGTTTAATGGCATCAGAGAGGAGGATGTGTGATACTAGTGGTGGGGATATCGGGGGTTTAATGGGCTCAGAGAGGAGGATGTGTGCTACTAGTGGTGGGGAGATCGGGGGTTTAATGGGCTCAGAGAGGAGGATGTGTGATACTAGTGGTGGGGAGATCGGGGGTTTAATGGGCTCAGAGAGGATGATGTGTGATACTAGTGGTGGGGAGATCGGGGGTTTAATGGGCTCAGAGAGGAGGATGTGTGGTACTAGTGGTGGGGAGATCGGGGGTTTAATGGCATCAGAGAGGAGGATGTGTGGTACTAGTGGTGGGGAGATCGGGGGTTTGTAATGGGCTCAGAGAGGAGGATGTGTGGTACTAGTGGTGGGGAGATCGGGGGTTTAATGGGCTCAGAGAGGATGATGTGTGGTACTAGTGGTGGGGAGATCGGGGGGTTTAATGGGCTCAGAGAGGAGGATGTGTGGTACTAGTGGTGGGGAGATCGGGGGTTTAATGGCATCAGAGAGGAGGATGTGTGATACTAGTGGTGGGGAGATCGGGGGTTTAATGGCATCAGAGAGGAGGATGTGTGATACTAGTGGTGGGGAGATCGGGGGTTTAATGGCATCAGAGAGGAGGATGTGTGGTACTAGTGGTGGGGAGATCGGGGGTTTAATGGGCTCAGAGAGGAGGATGTGTGGTACTAGTGGTGGGGAGATCGGGGGGTTTAATGGGCTCAGAGAGGAGGATGTGTGCTACTAGTGGTGGGGAGATCGGGGGGGTTTAATGGGATCAGAGAGGAGGATGTGTGGTACTAGTGGTGGGGAGATCGGGGGTTTAATGGGCTCAGAGAGGAGGATGTGTGGTACTAGTGGTGGGGAGATCGGGGGGTTTAATGGGATCAGAGAGGAGGATGTGTGGTACTAGTGGTGGGGAGATCGGGGGTTTAATGGCATCAGAGAGGAGGATGTGTGATACTAGTGGTGGGGATATCGGGGGGTTTAATGGGCTCAGAGAGGAGGATGTGTGCTACTAGTGGTGGGGAGATCGGGGGGTTTAATGGGCTCAGAGAGGAGGATGTGTGATACTAGTGGTGGGGAGATCGGGGGTTTAATGGGCTCAGAGAGGATGATGTGTGATACTAGTGGTGGGGAGATCGGGGGTTTAATGGGCTCAGAGAGGAGGATGTGTGGTACTAGTGGTGGGGAGATCGGGGGGTTTAATGGCATCAGAGAGGAGGATGTGTGGTACTAGTGGTGGGGAGATCGGGGGGTTTAATGGCATCAGAGAGGAGGATGTGTGGTACTAGTGGTGGGGAGATCGGGGGGTTTAATGGCATCAGAGAGGAGGATGTGTGGTACTAGTGGTGGGGAGATCGGGGGGTTTAATGGCATCAGAGAGGAGGATGTGTGGTACTAGTGGTGGGGAGATTGGGGGGGTTAATGGGCTCAGAGAGGAGGATGTGTGCTACTAGTGGGGGGAGATCGGGGGTTTAATGGGCTCAGAGAGGAGGATGTGTGCTACTAGTGGTGGGGAGATCGGGGGGTTTAATGGGCTCAGAGAGGAGGATGTGTGGTACTAGTGGTGGGGATATCGGGGGGTTGTATCGTGACAGGACTGCAGCCTCATTCACAGATCCATTATTCATTCTAAACGTGCCTATCTCTGACTCTGCAGTTCTCTCACAACGCTGCAGTTCCCTGGCTCTGCAGAGGGAGTGTTCCTGGTTACCATACCCCTAACCTAGTCTCCCTAGCAACGAAGTCTTCAATTGCATCCTTCGTCTCTCTCTCTGCAGCAGTTGGAAAGTTTCTGCCTGTTCCCCCTCCCTCTGTCACACTCTCTCTCTAAAAGGAGATGAGATGGAGAAGGATAATGACGTTTGAGAAGTGTCTCAGTAGAACTACACACAGTCAGGAGTCTCTTATTTAAATGACCTTCCATTTCATGTACTGTTCTTCATCTTTCTCTTTCAGTGCAGCAGAACTCTCTGGAGAACCATGTCATTGTCCCATCAAGTCTTGTTCTAATTTTAAGTTTCCCCAGTTACCTCCATGTACTGTACTACAGGCAGGAAGGAAGGAAGGCAGGCAGGCAGGAAGGCAGGCAGGCAGGAAGGAAGGAAGGAGGGCAGGTAGGAAGGCGGGCAGGAAGGCGGGCGGGCAGGTAGGTAGGAAGGCGGGCAGGTAGGAAGGCAGGAAGCCCAGTCCCAGAACTGTTTGTGCTCTCGCTAACGCCATTGCTGTCATAGTGAAACCCAACACATGCTAACGAGGAGTTTATCATAATAGCACAAACAGACTGGCACTCGGGCTTTTCTGCAGGAGAGAGAGTTGTAGAAGTTCCCAGGAAGCCCTGGAGGGGCGACTAGTCTGTGTGGTGCCACACCCCGTTAACATGAGATGACATGATGCATATCTATCATCAGACACATTTAGTCTCAATCTGTCATGTTTGACCTCATAGACTGTTATCAAACATCACTAACAACCTCTCTCCTTCTGTCCTCTCTCCTTCTGTCCTCTCTCCTTCTGTCCTCTCTCCTTCTGTCCTCTCTCCTTCTGTCCTCTCTCCTTCTGTCCTCTCTCCTTCAGGACTACTTCTTTCCAAAGTACTTAGGTAAGTTTGGTTCCTGTTCCCAACCTCTTCAGCGTTGGGTGAGATTGTGGGTCCTGTGTGGCTCAGTCGGTAGAGCATGGCGCTTGCAACGCCAAGCGCCGTGGGTTCGATTCCCGCTGGGGCCACCCATATGTAAAAGTAGTGGCCCCAGCCGACTTGTAAGTCGCTTTGGACAAAAGCGTCTGCTAAATGGGATATATATTGTTATTACTTGATTAGGATATTAGCATAGGATAGGATAGTATGGTGTTTAACTATCTTTTCTCTGCCCTGTCTCGCTCTCTCTCTGCCCTGTCTCGCTCTCTCTCTGCCCTGTCTCGCTCTCTCTCTGCCCTGTCTCGCTCTCTCTCTGCCCTGTCTCACTCTCTCTCTCTCTGCCCTGTCTCGCTCTCTCTCTGCCCTGTCTCGCTCTCTCTCTGCCCTGTCTCGCTCTCTCTCTGCCCTGTCTCGCTCTCTCTCTGCCCTGTCTCGCTCTCTCTCTGCCCTGTCTCGCTCTCTCTCTGCCCTGTCTCGCTCTCCCTCTGCCCTGTCTCGCTCTCTGTCTCTCTGCCATGTCTCTCTGATTAGCGTGCATGGAGAAGTTTGGGGACACGGACAAGAAGAAACAAGACCTGATCACCTGTGTTCACAGTGAGTTTCTCGTCTGTCTGTCCTCCTGACCAGGGTTGCAGACAGACAAACTGACTCACGTACAGTAGATATGAGCATGTAGCTCCTCTCGCTACTCTACTATTAATTCACACCTCTTTCTACCATACTCTCATTCAACCTCTCTCCTCTCCCATTCCCTCTCTTTCTCTCACTCTCCCATTCCCTCTCTTTCTCTCACTCTCCCATTCCCTCTCTTTCTCTCACTCTCTCATTCCCTCTCTTTCTCTCACTCTCTCTTTCTCTCACTCTCTCATTCCCTCTCTTTCTCTCACTCTCTCATTCCCTCTCTTTCTCTCACTCTCTCATTCCCTCTCTTTCTCTCACTCTCTCATTCCCTCTCTTTCTCTCACTCTCTTTCCCTCTCTTTCTCTCACTCTCTTTCCCTCTCTTTCTCACTCTCTCTTTCCCTCTCTTTCTCTCACTCTCTCATTCCCTCTCTTTCTCTCACTCTCTCATTCCCTCTCTTTCTCTCTCTCTCATTCCCTCTCTTTCTCTCTCTCTCATTCCCTCTCTTTCTCTCACTCTCTCATTCCCTCTCTTTCTCTCACTCTCCCATTCCCTCTCTTTCTCTCACTCTCCCATTCCCTCTCTTTCTCTCACTCTCCCATTCCCTCTCTTTCTCACTCTCTCTCTTTCTCTCACTCTCTCATTCCCTCTTTCTCGCACCCTCTCATTCCCTCTTTCTCGCACCCTCTCATTCCCTCTTTCTCGCACCCTCTCATTCCCTCTTTCTCTCACCCTCTCATTCCCTCTCTTTCTCTCACCCTCTCATTCCCTCTCTTTCTCTCACCCTCTCATTCCCTCTTTCTCTCACCCTCTCATTCCCTCTTTCTCTCACCCTCTCATTCCCTCTTTCTCTCACCCTCTCATTCCCTCTTTCTCTCACCCTCTCATTCCCTCTCTTTCTCTCACCCTCTCATTCCCTCTCTTTCTCTCACTCTCTCATTCCCTCTCTTTCTCTCACCCTCTCATTCACTCTCTCTCCTCTCTCATTCCCCCTCTCTCATGCTCTCTCCTCTCCTCATTCTCTCTATTCCCTCTCTCATCGCCCCTCTCTCTCCTCTCTCTCCTCTCTCCTCCCCCTTCTCTCTCCTCTCTCATCCCCCTTCTCTCTCCTCTCTCATCGCCCCTCTCTCTCCTCTCTCCTCTCTGTGGTTTATAAATGTTGTGTATGAGGAGCAGTGAGCACACAGATCCTTCTGTTGGGCAGGGCAGGCTGCACTGCACCACCTCACTACTGCAGAACACTGAGAGAAAGTAATCTGATTTAAGGTGAAGATAAGAGGGATGTCCCTTCATGTCTATGGGTCAGTGTCTCCTGGGCGTCAGCCAGCATGACGCGGCGAAACAGCTGCTGTGACTTTGAGACGGAGGGAGAGATGCGTGTGGAACTCTGCAGTAGTAACCAAGGGTGCGTGACACACCTCCTTTCAGCATCACGCACTCCGTGACTGCAGATCTGGGATCAGTGACGTGAGCAAGCTGTGACGCCAGTGAGGGTGAAAGAGGAGGAGAGAGAGAGAGAAAGGCTGGAGTATTCTGCTGCATCAGGGCTGCTGAGTCCAGGAATGAGTGGGTCTGCCCATCCTGTCTGCTGATTGGTTGTTGGAACTCTAGTCAGAGTCAGCCAGGGAGTTGATATGACTCAGCCGTGCGTCCAGGACAGAGATTCCCCCCCCCTCACCCCCCCGTCAGCACACAGTCAGCAGTAACGGAAGGAGAAAGAACTGCAGGAACTACTAGTTTATATATAACACCCCAGGAAGGATAGATAGAGACGGGGGGAGAGCAAGAGACTGGGGGAGAGAGCGAGAGACGGGAGGTGGGGGGTGGAGAGAGCGAGAGACTGGGGGAGAGAGCGAGAGACGGGAGGTGGGGGTGGAGAGAGCGAGAGACTGGGGGAGAGACGGGAGGTGGGGGGGTGGAGAGAGCGAGAGACTGGGGGAGAGAGCGAGAGACGGGAGGTGGGGGGTGGAGAGAGCGAGAGACTGGGGGAGAGAGCGAGAGACGGGAGGTGGGGGGTGGAGAGAGCGAGAGACTGGCTGAGAGAGTGAGAGACGGGAGGTGGGGGGGGAGAGAGCGAGAGACTGGCTGAGAGAGTGAGAGACGGGAGGTGGGGGTGGAGAGAGCGAGAGACTGGGGGAGAGACGGGAGGTGGGGGGTGGAGAGAGCGAGAGACTGGCTGAGAGAGTGAGAGACGGGAGGTGGGGGGTGGAGAGAGCGAGAGACTGGCTGAGAGAGTGAGAGACGGGAGGTGGGGGGTGGAGAGAGCGAGAGACTGGCTGAGAGAGTGAGAGACGGGAGGTGGGGGTCAGAGAGTGAGAGACTGGGGGAGAGAGTGAGAGACGGGAGGGGGTCAGAGAGTGAGAGACGGGGGGAGAAAGAGACTGGAGGGGGGGCGAGAGACTGGAGGGGGGAGAGACGGGAGGGGGTCAGAGAGTGAGAGACGGGAGGGGGGCAGAGAGTGAGAGACGGGAGGGGGAGAGACGGGAGACCGGGGGGGGGAGACCGGGGAGACGGGAGACGGAGGGGACGAGAGACGGGAGGGGTGAATTTTGGCCCATTCCTCCTGACAGAGCTGGTGTAACTGAGTCAGGTTTGTAGGCCTCCTTGCTCGCACACACTTTTCCAGTTCTGCCCACAAATGTTCTATAGGTTTGAGGTCAGGGCTTTGTGATGGCCACTCCAATACCTCGATTTTGTTGTCCTTAAGCCATTTTGCCACAACTTTGGAAGTATGCTTGGGGTCATTGTCCATTTGGAAGACCCATTTGCGACCAAGCTTTAACTTCCTGACAAATGTCTTGAGATGTTGCTTCAATATATCGACATAATTTTCCATCATCATGATGCCATCTATTTTGTGATGTGCACCAGTCCCTACTTCAGCAAATCACCCCCACAACATGATGCTGCCACCGCCGTGCTTCACGGTTGGGATGGTGGTGTTCGGCTTGAAAGCCTCCCCCTTTTTCCTCCAAACATAACGATGATCATTATGGCCAAACAGTTCTATTTTTGTTTCATCAGACCAGAGGACATTTCTCCGAAAAGTACGATTTTTGCCCGCAAGTGCAGTTCCCTTCTCTCTCTTTCCCCCCCTTCTCTCTCTTTCCCCCCCACTACTTTTACATATGGGTGGTCCCAGCGGGAATCGAACCCACGACGCTTGGCGTTGCAAGCGCCATGCTCTACCGACTGAGCCACACAGGACCCCTCTCTTTTCCCCCTTTCTCTCTCTCTTTCCCCCCCTTCTCTCTCTCTTTCCCCCCCTTCTCTCTCTCTTTTCCCCCTTCTCTCTCTTTCCCCCTTTTCTCTCTTTCCCCCCTTCTCTCTCTTTCCCCCTTCTCTCTCTTTCCCCCTTCTCTCTCTCTTTCCCCCTTCTCTCTCTCTTTTCCCCCTTCTTCTCTCTCTCTTTTCCCCCTTCTCTCTCTCTTTCCCCCTTCTCTCTCTCTTTCCCCCTTTCTCTCTCTCTTTCCCCCTCTCTCTCTCTTTCCCCCTTTCTCTCTCTCTTTTCCCCCTTCTCTCTCTTTTTCCCCTTCTCTCTCTCTTTTCCCCCTTCTCTCTCTTTTTCCCCCTTCTCTCTCTCTTTTCCCCCTTCTCTCTCTCTTTCCCCCTTTCTCTCTCTCTTTCCCCCTTTCTCTCTCTCTTTCCCCCTTTCTCTCTCTCTTTCCCCCCTTTCTCTCTCTCTTTTCCCCTTTCTCTCTCTTTTCCCCCTTCTCTCTCTCTTTCCCCCTTCTCTCTCTCTTTTTCCCCTTCTCTCTCTCTTTCCCCCTTCTCTCTCTCTTTCCCCCTTCTCTCTCTCTTTCCCCCTTCTCTCTCTCTTTCCCCCTTCTCTCTCTCTTTCCCCCTTCTCTCTCTCTCTTTCCCCCTTCTCTCTCTCTTTCCCCCTTCTCTCTCTTTTTCCCCCCTTCTCTCTCTCTTTTCCCCCTTCTCTCTCTCTTTCCCCCCTCTCTCTCCTTCCCCCTTCTCTCTCTCTTTCCCCCTTCTCTCTCTCTCTTTCCCCTTCTCTCTCTCTTTTTCCCCTTCTCTCTCTCTTTCCCCCTTCTCTCTCTCTTTCCCCCTTCTCTCTCTCTTCCCCCTTCTCTCTCTTTTCCCCCTTCTCTCTCTCTTTCCCCCCCTTCTCTCTCTCTTTTCCCCCCCTTCTCTCTCTCTTTCCCCCCTTCTCTCTCTCTTTTCCCCCTTCTTCTCTCTTTTCCCCCTTCTCTCTCTCTTCCCCCTTCTCTCTCTCTTTCCCCCCCTTCTCTCTCTCTCTTTCCCCCTTCTCTCTCTCTTTTCCCCCTTCTCTCTCTCTTTCCCCCCTTCTCTCTCTCTTTCCCCCCCTTCTCTCTCTCTTTCCCCCCCTTCTCTCTCTCTTTCCCCCTTCACTCTCTTTCCCAAGTGCAGTTAGCCAGGCTTGTCCAGGCGTGTACAGTGAGGGAAAAAAGTGTTTGATTCCCCTGCTGATTTTGTACATATGCCCACTGACAAAGAAATGATCAGTCTGTAATTTTAATGGTAGGTTTATTTTAACAGTGAGAGACAGAATATCAACAAAAAAATCCAGGAAAACGCATGTCAAAAATGTTATAAACTTGTATTTTAATGGGGGAAATAAGTATTTGACCCCCCTCTCAATCAGAAAGATTTCTGGCTCTCAGGTGTCTTTTATGCAGGTAACGAGCTGAGATTAGGAGCACACTCTGAAAGGGAGTGCTCCTAATCTCAGCTTGTTACCTGTATAAAAGACACCTGTCCACAGAAGCAATCAATCAATCAGATTCCAAACTCTCCACCATGGCCAAGACCAAAGAGCTCTCCAAGGATGTCAGGGACAAGATTATAGACCTACACAAGTCTGGAATGGGCTACAAGACCATCGCCAAGCAGCTTGGTGAGAAGGTGACAACAGTTGGTGTGATTATTTGCAAATGGAAGAAACAAAAGAACTGTCAATCAACCTCGGCCTGGGGCTCCATGCAAGATCTCACCTCGTGGAGTTGCAATGATCATGAGAACGGTGAGGAATCAGCCCAGAACTACACGGGAGGATCTTGTCAATGATCTCAAGGCAGCTGGGACCATAGTCACCAAGAAAACAATTGGCAACACACTACATGGAAGGACTGAAATCCTGCAGCGCCCGCAAGGTCCCCCTGCTGAAGAAAGCACATATACACGCCCGTTTAAAGTTTGCCAATGAACATCTGAATGATTCAGAGGACAACTGGGTGAAAGTGTTGTGGTCAGATGAGACCAAAATGGAGCTCTTTGGCATCAACTCAACTCGCTGTGTTTGGAGGAGGAGGAATGCTGCCTATGACCCCAAGAACACCATCCTCACCGTCAAACATGGAGATGGAAACATTTATGCTTGGGGGGGGGGTTTCTGCTAAGGGGACAGGACTACTTCACCGCATCAAAGGGACGATGGACGGGGCCTTGTACCGTCAAATCTTGGGTGAGAACCTCCTTCCCTCAGCCAGGGCATTGAAAATGGGTCGTGGATGGGTATTCCAGCATGACAATGACCCAAAACACACGGCCAAGGCAACAAAGGAGTGGCTCAAGAAGAAGCACATTATGGTCCTGGAGTGGCCTAGCCAGTCTCCAGACCTTAATCCCATAGAACATCTGTGGAGGGAGATGAAGGTTCGAGTTGCCAAAGATCAGCCTCAAAACCTTGGTGACTTGGAGAAGATCTGCAAAGAGGAGTGGGACAAAGTCCCTCCTGAGATGTGTGCAAACCTGGTGGCCAACTACAAGAAACGTCTGACCTCTGTGATTGCTAACAAGGGTTTTGACACCAAGTACTAAGTCATGTTTTGCAGAGGGGTCAAACACGTATTTCCCTCATTAAAATGCAAATCAATTTATAACATTTTTTGTGTGTTTTTCTGGATTTTTTTGTTGATATTCTGTCTCTCACTGTTAAAATAAACCTACCATTAAAATTATAGACTGATCATTTCTTTGTCAGTGGGCAAATGTACAAAATCAGCAGGGGATCAAATACTTTTTTCCCTCACTGTACCTGCCTGGACCTGCCTGGCTAAAACACTTCACATTATATAGTAACATAGAGCTATGGACCCGCCTGGACCAGCCTGACTAAAACACTTCACATTATATAGTAACAGAGCTATGGACCTGCCTGGCTAAAACACTTCACATTTATATAGTAACAGAGCTATGGACCAGCCTGGACCAGCCTGGCTAAAACACTTCACATTATAATAGTAACAGAGCTATGGACCAGCCTGGACCTGCCTGGCTAAAACACTTCACATTATATAGTAACAGAGCTATGGACCAGCCTGGCTAAAACACTTCACATTATATAGTAACAGAGCTATGGACCAGCCTGGCTAAAACACTTCACATTATATAGTAACAGAGCTATGGACCAGCCTGGCTAAAACACTTCACATTATATAGTAACAGAGCTATGGACCAGCCTGGACCTGCCTGGCTAAAACACTTCACATTATATAGTAACAGAGCTATGGACCAGTGTTACGAATCCCTTTTGGCCCGACAGTCTAGGGGGGATGGTAATGAGACTCGTAACATAACTCATGCAAATTATTATTGTGACAAAGGAAAAGTGTGAACGAAATAAGCACGACAACTGAAATCTACCGTCAAACTCTAGGTTTATTTATAAACACACGGTAATGGGGGGAGCAGGAAAAGGGGCTGAGCTGGACCCAAGGAAAGAAACAATAAGTATTCAAAAACACCCCTAAGCTAGACTAGCCTACTTTAACAACAGCTAACTAACTAACCAAAAATACAGTGGGTGGTCCGCCCAGTTCTAACTAGTGTATTTAACAAAGTTCACCTACGGGTAGTGTATGCCCATGGGCGACTTGTCTTGGTTTCCCCCTTTTCCACCAGCAATCAAACACAAACACCATAACCAAAAACAATACTCACAGGTGATGACAAAGTGCTATGAGGTGCTTAAACAAAAGAGAGGTTACGACACAAAGCGAGAGTGAAACACAGAGACCTACAGACATGGCATTTACAGAGAGATTGAGCTGAGCTGAGCTGGGCTCTAGAACAAACAAATGGGGTTTTTAAACCATGGGGAAGGAACTGTGATAGGTCAGGAAATTGGAGGAGGTGTGTCTTCTGATTGATGATTGGTTGTTGACTGATTGGGGAGTGATGATTTTCACCTGTGAGGGGAGAAGGAGAGAAAAGAAACACACACAGGATACACACACACACACAGGATAACTGTATCCGTAACACTCCCACCCTTAAAAGAGCAACCCTAGGGGTTGCGACTACAGTATTTCAATTAATACTCCCAACAAAGCAACAACCTTGCAAAACATGCAGAAATCATTTTCACACACGAGACAAAGCATCTGCCAACACATTATCAGAACCCTTTTTGTGGCGGATCTCCAAATTATAATTTTGTACAATCAGCGCCCAACGCATAAGGCGCTGGTTCTGGTTGTACATTCGGTGGAGAAAAACTAAGGGGTTATGGTCAGTATATACAATCACGGGTAGGGCACTGGAACCAATATATACTTCAAAGTATTGCAGAGCCAACAACAAAGCAAGAGCTTCTTGTTCTATTGTCGCATAGTTTGTTTGACATTTATTAAATTTACGTGAAAAATAACAAACGGGATGATCCACTCCACTCTTGTCCTGCTGCAGTAGAACAGCACCAGCACCTCTGGCACTAGCATCTACCTCAAGTTTGAACGGTTGTTCAAAATCAGGAGCAGCAAGTACAGGTGTACTACATAAGAGTGCTTTCGCTGATTCAAAAGCTCTCTTACAATCAGGGGACCACACAAATGATCTAGCCGGACTAAGCAAATCGGTCAATGGAGCAACTACCGCAGAGAAATTTTTACAGAAGCTACGGTAGTAGCCAACCATCCCTAAAAAGCGGCGTAGCTCTCGTCTGGTGGTAGGTGCAGGGAATGCAGTTATAGCCAAGACCTTGGCATTAACAGGGCGCACCTGTCCATGGCCAACCTCTTTACCGAGATAGGTAACAGTAGCCTTCCCAAACTCGCACTTTGCCAAGTTCACGGTTAGAGAAGCAGCTGCCAACCGTTCACATACTACCCTTATCGAGTCAACATGATCTGACCACTCAGACGAATAAATCACTAGGTCATCAAGGTATGCACTACAATTAGGAACGCCAGCTAATACGGAGTTAACCAGTCGTTGGAAGGTGGCTGGTGCATTTCGCATCCCAAAAGCCATGACTGAGTACTGTAGGAAGTTGTCTGGGGTCACAAAGGCAGAAATCTCAGAAGCACGTGAAGTTAACGGAACCTGCCAGTAACCTTTTAAGAGGTCTAACTTAGTTACATACTTAGCAGCACCAATAGTGTCGATACAGTCGTCCAGTCGGGGTAACGGGAACGAATCTGGCATAGTGACAGAATTTACCTTTCGATAATCCGTACATAACCTGGACGTACCATCAGGTTTAGGAACCAAAATGCAAGGAGAACTCCAAGGGCTTGAACTTGGCTTAGCCAGGTCATTCTCCAACAAATATCTCACCTCATCATCTTCCTCTTGGAAGCGTTGATACGATATGGGTGTTGCTTGATAGGTGTAGCATTTCCAACATTAATGTCATGTTCCAACACATTTGTGCGAGTAGGAACGTCATTAAAGAGACATGGAAAACTGTGTAGTAGCCTCACAATATCATTGGCCTGTCCATCCGTTAAATGAACCAGACCGGATTGGATAGACAGCAGCATTTCTGAGTTGGGTAATCTAACACACTGCTGCTGAGTATTGCGCAACTCCAAGCCATCAACATCATCAATATGACAGTCCACTATCATAGCAGTAGTAGCAGAGGAGACAGCAGTACCTTCCTCTGTTTTTGAACTCTCTAACTGTGTGATGGGTCGGGTGTGGTAAGCTTTCAACATGTTAATGTGACACACACGAGATTGGCGTTGTCTATCAGGAGTTTGAAGCACATAGTCAGTTTCACTTATTTTCTTTTCAATTAAATAAGGACCCGAGAAACGAGCTGACAGTGAAGATCCTGGAACAGGTAATAACACCAGTACTTGGTCACCTGGCTGTAGTGGACGAGAAACAGCCTCTTTATCATATTGTCTTTTCATGCTCCTCTGTGAGGAAGACAGAGCTTCCTTTGCGAGAGCACAAGCTTGGTGTAGGCGCTCACGAAAGCGACTAACGTAGTCCAACACATTCTCATCTCTGGTACACAACTCTTGGGACAAGAACTGTTCTTTAAGGACTTTCATTGGTCCTCTCATTGTGTGACCAAACACCAGTTCAGCCGGGCTGAAACCTAGGGACTCCTGCACAGTTTCACGAGCAGCAAACAAAACTAGAGGAACTCCCTCATCCCAATCTTTCTCAGATTCCAAACAATATTTACGTAGCATAGACTTCAGTGTCTGATGCCATCTTTCAAGTGCACCCTGAGACTCTGGGTGATAGGCGCTTGACACACGGTGCGTAATTGACAAGGATTTTAACACCTGCCTGAAGAGCTTGGATAGGAAATTGGTACCTTGATCGCTTTGTACCACCCTAGGTAACCCGAATGTCGTGAAGAATTTTATTAAGGCTTTACTCACTACCGGGGCTGTAATCCTTCTCAGAGGAATGGCCTCGGGGTATCTTGTAGCCATACACATTATCGTTAACAAAAACTGGTTACCCGATTTTGTCTTCGGTAACGGTCCGACACAATCAACCACCACATGCTCGAATGGTTCACCTATGACAGGTATGGGACAAAGAGGAGCGGGAGGAATAACCTGATTTGGTTTTCCTATTATCTGACATGTGTGGCATGTCCGACAGAACTGAGCCACATCTTGTTTTAAACCCGGCCAAAAGAAATGTCGAAGGATCCGATCATAAGTTTTTGTGATTCCTAAATGACCAGACCACTGGTGATCATGAGCAAGGGATAACACATTTTGTCGAAAGGCTGTAGGAATTACTATTTGGTAAACAGCATTCCAATCTCCATCCGCGTCAACATGGGATTTCCATTTACGCATGAGGAGATTACCATCAATGAAGTAAGCCACGTTCTTCTTCTTTACATCTTCCAATGAGACAACACTAGAAAAACATTTAGCAAGCTTGTTGTCAACCTTTTGGTTAGCAATCAGCTGCTCACGAGTGACTGGTAACTGTATTGCATCAGCAATAAGTTCAACGTTCTTTGATTCTTTCCTAGGCTGTTTGTCAGAGGTGATCAGCTTCTCAGAGGTATCACACAATCCATCCTCTTGATCAACCTCTTTGAACAGAACAGTGTTCGACAAATCTATCTCATCACCCTCTTGTCGTGCCTGAGCACGAGTGACGGCACAAGCGGGGAACACATGTGGATAATTCTGTGCCAGCTCATTCGAGAGAGAGTGGTCACTTTTATCCAATACTTCCAATACGGGTACTACATTTCCTCCGGCAATATCGTTACCCATTATGAAGGTCACACCTTTCACTGGCAACATAGGGCGTACCCCCACTCTGAATATTCCACTGATTAACTCAGAGTGTACTTTCACAAAGTGCAATGGCACTGGGACAAAACCCATTTCAATACCCTGCACTAACACACTGGAACCACAGTATGTATCATCAGATAAGGGCAACACATCAGACAATATAAACGACTGCGCCGCACCAGTATCTCTAAGGATTTTAACCGGACGCTGAGACGCTTCGTCATTCGTTAGGGACACAAACCCCTCGAAAATGAATGGTTCATAACTGCGGTCGGGGACTGAGACTTTCAAACTACAGTTACCCTGAGGCACCTGTTTTGTTGCAGACCTCACAACCGTACGAATTAGAGCAACACCTGTTGGTGGCTTGGCACGAAGAGGCATCCCTTGTTTGCGTTTAAGCAGGAAGCAATCATTAATCATATGTCCTACTTTATGACAATAGAAACATGGACGCTCATTCTTCTGGCGTGCTTGACATACTACTGCTGGCCGACTAGGACTAAAGGTAGGAAACTCAGTGGCTCTACTCTCAGTTTGAGCCGAAAACACACTCTTGTGCGTCAACACAAACTCGTCTGCCAACACAGACGCTTCTGCCAGGGTGGATACTTTCTGTTCGTTTAGGTAAACTACAATGCGTTCGGGTAAGCAATTTTTAAACTCTTCCAACAAGATTAACTCCCGGAGAGAGTTGAAATCAGTTACCTTACTAGCAGCATGCCATTTATCAAACAGATTTCCCTTGTCTCTAGCAAATTCCACATAAGTCTTACTAGAAGACTTTCTATGAGACCTAAATCTCTGTCGGTATGCCTCAGGCACAAGCTCATAGGCACGAAGAACAGTAGCTTTGACCACTTCATAATTCAAACTGTCCTCCAGAGGTAGCGCTGACAAAACCTCTTGGGCTTTACCAGTTAATTTACACTGAAGTAATAGGCACCAAACCTCTTCAGGCCATTTCAATGCTACGGCTATACGCTCAAATACACAAAAATAGGAGTCAACCTCTGACTCTCTGAACAAAGGTACTAAGGCAATCTGCCTACTAATGTCAAACGTGTTTGAGGACACAGCAGGTGAGGACGGCTCACAAACAGGCACAGTAGGACCGGAGGCTAGCCTCGCTGTCTCTGCCTCAAGTTCCATCTGGCGCATTTTGAACTCCAACTGCCTTTGTTCTCTGTCTGCCTCAATTTTACACATCTCTAAATGCCGTTGTTCTCGTTCTTTTTCTGCCTCTATTTTACACATCTCCAACTGGAGAGTCTCTCGCCTAATTTGGGCTCTCTCTTCCACCTCCAGTTGGAACTGTGCTAAACAGACATCCCTCCTGGCATCACCATTTGACAGTGGGGAGAGTGGATCAAAATGGGACAATGTGGCTGGTGTTTTAGCCTCTCCCTCATTATCAGACACCAATGGTCTTACAGGAGCAGCAACATCCGCTACAGGGGTAGTAGGCTCAGGCAGCGGTAACACAAGCACCTGCTCTTCCAACAATACATTTAATACTATCCGTTTCACCTCCGCCTTAACTAAACTCTGCGGAATCGATACTGAATAATGGTCAGCCAAGGTCATTAAATCAACTCTACGACATTTGTCAAAAACCTCCCACGAAGGGTTATCCAAAAAAGATTTCAAATCAAAAGTAGTCATTTTTACACTACTTCACAAGTGCCAAAGGAAATAGCAAACACTAATGCTACTTCAGCTATGACGCTCAACACTGAACTATACCACTACAACAATCTACATGAGCGGCATGGGTGTCAGTTATGACAGATCCCGGATGAGCCCCCACTTATGTTACGAATCCCTTTTGGCCCGACAGTCTAGGGGGGATGGTAATGAGACTCGTAACATAACTCATGCAAATTATTATTGTGACAAAGGAAAAGTGTGAACGAAATAAGCACGACAACTGAAATCTACCGTCAAACTCTAGGTTTATTTATAAACACACGGTAATGGGGGGAGCAGGAAAAGGGGCTGAGCTGGACCCAAGGAAAGAAACAATAAGTATTCAAAAACACCCCTAAGCTAGACTAGCCTACTTTAACAACAGCTAACTAACTAACCAAAAATACAGTGGGTGGTCCGCCCAGTTCTAACTAGTGTATTTAACAAAGTTCACCTACGGGTAGTGTATGCCCATGGGCGACTTGTCTTGGTTTCCCCCAGCAATCAAACACAAACACCATAACCAAAAACAATACTCACAGGTGATGACAAAGTGCTATGAGGTGCTTAAACAAAAGAGAGGTTACGACACAAAGCGAGAGTGAAACACAGAGACCTACAGACATGGCATTTACAGAGAGATTGAGCTGAGCTGAGCTGGGCTCTAGAACAAACAAATGGGGTTTTTAAACCATGGGGAAGGAACTGTGATAGGTCAGGAAATTGGAGGAGGTGTGTCTTCTGATTGATGATTGGTTGTTGACTGATTGGGGAGTGATGATTTTCACCTGTGAGGGGAGAAGGAGAGAAAAGAAACACACACACAGGATACACACACACACACAGGATAACTGTATCCGTAACAACCAGCCTGGCTAATACACTTCACATTATCTAGTAACAGAGCTATGGACCAGCCTGGACCAGCCTGGCTAAAACACTTCACATTATATAGTAACAGAGCTATGGACCAGCCTGGCTAAAACACTTCACAGTATATAGTAACAGAGCTATGGACCAGCCTGGACCAGCCTGGCTAAAACACTTCACATTATATAGTAACAGAGCTATGGACCTGCCTGGCTAAAACACTTCACATTATATAGTAACAGAGCTATGGACCAGCCTGACTAAAACACTTCACATTATATAGTACCAGAGCTATGGACCAGCCTGGACCAGCCTGGCTAAAACACTTCACATTATATAGTATCAGAGCTATGGACCAGCCTGGCTAAAACACCTCACATTATATAGTAACAGAGCTATGGACCAGCCTGGACCAGCCTGGCTAAAACACTTCACATTATATAGTAACAGAGCTATGGACCAGCCTGGCTAAAACACCTCACATTATATAGTAACAGAGCTATGGACCAGCCTGGCTAAAACACTTCACATTATATAGTAACAGAGCTATGGACCAGCCTGGTCCAGCCTGGCTAAAACACTTCACATTATATAGTAACAGAGCTATGGACCAGCCTGGCTAAAACACTTCACATTATATAGTAACAGAGCTATGGACCAGCCTGGACCAGCCTGGCTAAAACACTTCACATTATAGAGTAACAGAGCTATGGACCAGCCTGGACCAGCCTGGCTAAAACACTTCACATTATATAGTAACAGAGCTATGGACCAGCCTGGCTAAAACACCTCACATTATATAGTAACAGAGCTATGGACCAGCCTGACTAACACACTTCACATTATATAGTAACAGAGCTATGGACCAGCCTGGCTAAAACACTTCACATTATATAGTAACAGAGCTATGGACCAGCCTGGCTAAAACACTTCACATTATATAGTAACAGAGCTATGGACCAGCCTGACTAACACACTTCACATTATATAGTAACAGAGCTATGGACCAGCCTGGCTAAAACACTTCACATTATATAGTAACAGAGCTATGGACCAGCCTGGCTAAAACACTTCACATTATATAGTAACAGAGCTATGGACCTTCACATCTATGACTCTCTGTACTGTAGGATGTTATTTCCCTGACAGGATGACCTCTAATGCTCTCTTTCTTTCTCTCCCCTCCCTGTCTCTCTCCCTCCCCTCCCTGTCTCTCTCTCTCCCCTCCCTGTCTCTCTCCCTCTCCCCTCCCTGTCTCTCTCTCTCCCCTCCCTGTCTCTCTCCCTCCCCTCCCTGTCTCTCTCTCTCCCCTCCCTGTCTCTCTCTCTCCCCTCCCTGTCTCTCTCTCTCCCCTCCCTGTCTCTCTCTCTCCCCTCCCTGTCTCTCTCTCTCCCCTCCCTGTCTCTCTCTCTCCCCTCCCTGTCTCTCTCTCCCCTCCCTGTCTCTCTCTCTCCCCTCCCTGTCTCTCTCTCTCCCCTCCCTGTCTCTCTCTCCCCTCCCTGTCGCTCTCCCTCTCCCTTCTCTCTCTTTTCCCCCCTCTCTCCGTTTCCCTTCCCCCTCTCTCAGATATTCCAGACCAGTGCTCTCCGTCTCCCTGTAATCCTCGAGGTACGGTGCGCTGTGAGGACCAAAAGGGCGGCTTCCTCTGCCACTGCTTCACTGGCTGGTCAGGAGTCCGTTGTGAGAAAGGTACTGTGACACGATCTACAGAAACTCAGTGGACTTGTTCCACGTTGCAGCCCACTGGCTGATCCAACCAATCAGCTGGCGTCAGAAATAACTACTCATTACTAGTTGGAGATCAGTCAGTCACAATTTACCCACAATCCCCTATGTGATGCTGCGGAATACGACCAGTGTATTGGGGACATAATCTGGCCACATGGCCAGGGAGAAGGCTACTGTGTTATTGTTCGTCACACAAACAAAGGGACAGAGGTGGGGACAGAGAGTATTTTCTGCAGTGTCACACTGTCTCCAGAATGTGACAATGATCGGTACAGGGTGAGTCCTGTCTGACCTTGACTTGGATAGACCGTGATGAAGCTGTCTCCAGAATGTGACAATGATCGGTACAGGGTGAGTCCTGTCTGTCTGAAGCTTGACTGTCTCCATCCACACACACGCGCTGTCCCTGGAGTGCCACTGGGCTCTGTGTGAGTTGTCTGTATATCTGCCCTCTCTCTCTGCCCTTTCTCTCTGCCCTCTCTCTCTCTCTCTCTTGCTCTCTCTCTCTCTCTCTCCCTCCCTCCCTTTCTCTCTCTCACCAGGGGGCTGGTGGCCTGTCTCTGCGGAGGGGGGGGGCTGGTTACCTGTCTCTGCGGAGGGAGGGGGCTGGTGACCTGTCTCTGCGGAGGGAGGGGGCTGGTGGCCTGTCTCTACGGAGGGAGGGGGCTGGTGGCCTGTCTCTACGGAGGGAGGGGGCTGGTGGCCTGTCTCTGTGGAGGGAGGGGGCTGGTGGCCTGTCTCTACGGAGGGAGGGGGCTGGTGGCCTGTCTCTGCGGAGGGAGGGGGCTGGTGGCCTGTCTCTACGGAGGGAGGGGGCTGGTGGCCTGTCTCTACGGAGGGAGGGGGCTGGTGGCGTCTCTGCGGAGGGAGGGGGCTGGTGACCTGTCTCTACGGAGGGAGGGGGCTGGTGACCTGTCTCTACGGAGGGAGGGGGCTGGTGACCTGTCTCTACGGAGGGAGGGGGCTGGTGACCTGTCTCTACGGAGGGAGGGGGCTGGTGGCCTGTCTCTACGGAGGGAGGGGGCTGGTGACCTGTCTCTGCGGAGGGAGGGGGCTGGTGACCTGTCTCTACGGAGGGAGGGGGCTGGTGACCTGTCTCTACGGAGGGAGGGGGCTGGTGACCTGTCTCTACGGAGGGAGCTGGTGGCCTGTCTCTACGGAGGGAGGGGGCTGGTGACCTGTCTCTACGGAGGGAGGGGGCTGGTGACCTGTCTCTACGGAGGGAGGGGGCTGGTGACCTGTCTCTACGGAGGGAGGGGGCTGGTGGCCTGTCTCTGCGGAGGGAGGGGCTGGTGGCCTGTCTCTACGGAGGGAGGGGGCTGGTGACCTGTCTCTGCGGAGGGAGGGGGCTGGTGGCCTGTCTCTGCGGAGGGAGGGGGCTGGTGACCTGTCTCTACGGAGGGAGGGGGCTGGTGACCTGTCTCTACGGAGGGAGGGGGCTGGTGACCTGTCTCTACGGAGGGAGCTGGTGGCCTGTCTCTACGGAGGGAGGGGGCTGGTGACCTGTCTCTACGGAGGGAGGGGGCTGGTGACCTGTCTCTACGGAGGGAGGGGGCTGGTGACCTGTCTCTACGGAGGGAGGGGGCTGGTGACCTGTCTCTACGGAGGGAGGGGGCTGGTGGCCTGTCTCTACGGAGGGAGGGGGCTGGTGGCCTGTCTCTACGGAGGGAGGGGGCTGGTGGCCTGTCTCTACGGAGGGAGGGGGCTGGTGACCTGTCTCTACGGAGGGAGGGGGCTGGTGGCCTGTCTCTGCGGAGGGAGGGGGCTGGTGACCTGTCTCTGCGGAGGGAGGGGGCTGGTGGCCTGTCTGTGTGAATGCCTTGTGCACTGCTGCTGTCTGTTTCCCAAATGACCCCTCGTCCTGATTCTAGTGCACTACTTTTGACCAGAGTCCCATGAGAATAGGGAGCCATTTGGAACGCAGACTCCATCTCTCACTGTTCTGTGGTGACTCCTGCCTCCCAGCCGTTGGTCGGCAGGCGAAGCCAGAACACAACGTGTCTGACCGACTCTGAGGCGGAGGCTTTTCCTCTGGCCAACCACACGTACACAGAAACCATTCAGCTCATCAGAGCAGTCACTCTAAGCCGCCGGAAAAGAGACGTGTGTGTGATTTACTTGGTTAAAGACGATGTATAACCGTTTTAATCAGAACTCACATTAAAGTGTCATGTGACACTTGGCTACGTTCAATGTAGTTGATGGATAAAGTGATTGGTTCATATTGTCACATGTCCTCTGTGTCTCTCCTGTGATTGGCAGATATCAACGAGTGCAACAAGAAGAATGGAGGATGTGACCACGAGTGTAACAACACTATGGGTAGCTACCATTGCTCCTGTCGCCGCGGTTACATGCTGGTCGGACGCCATATGTGTAACGGTAAGACACACACACACACACACACACACACACACACACACACACACACACACACACACACACACACACACACAAACACCTTACCTGAAGGAAGCATTGAACTGTCCTTACTGTGTGTGTGTGTTTCAGACATGGATGAGTGCCAGGATCCAGGTATGTGTGGGACAGCGAGGTGTGTGAACCAGGATGGAGCCTATGACTGTCTGTGTGAGACGGGATATGTTTACGACAACAACACCAAGACCTGCCTGGGTGAGCAGTACACCAAAAACACATTACTCAGTACTGACACATTATATACATGTAATACATACTATAATGTATAGAATACATTTTATACAGGGCATTCAGAAAGTATTCAGACCCCTTGACTTTTTCCACATTTTATTACGTTACAACCTTATTCTAAAATTGATTAAAAATACAACCGTATGTCATCAATCTACACACAATACCCCATAATGACAAAGTAAAAACTTGAGCTGTTTCTACAACTTGATTTGGAGTCCACCTGTGGTAAATTCAATTGATTGGATATGATTTGGAAAGGCACACACCTGTCTATATAAGGTCCCACAGTTGACAGTGCATGTGAGAGTAATAACCAAGCCATGATGTCTACGGCATTGTACGTGGTGCTCTGAGACAGGATTGTGTCGGCACAGATCTGGGGAAGTTAACCAAAACATTTCTGCAGCATTGAAGGTCCCCAAGAACACAGTGGCTTCCATCTTTCTTAAATGGAAGATGTTTGGAATCACCAAGACTCTTCCTAGAGCTGGCTGCCCGGCCAAACTTAGCAATCGGGGGAGAAGGGCCTTGGTCATGGAGGTGACCAAGAACCCAATGGTCACTCTAACAGAGCTCCAGAGTTCCTCTGTGGAGATGGGAGAACCTTCCAGAAGGACAACCAACTCTGCAGCACTCCACCAATCAGGCCTTTATAGTAGAGTGGCCAGACGGATTCTCGCTTGGATTCTCTGGTATGATGATACCAAGATTGAACTCTTTGTCCTGAATGCCAAGGGTCACGTCTGGAGGAAACCTGGCACCATCCCTACGGTGAAGCGTGGTGGCACCATCCCTACGGTGAAGCATGGTGGTGGCACCATCTCTACGGTGAAGCATGGTGGTGGCACCATCTCTACTGTGAAGCATGGTGGTGGCACCATCTCTACGGTGAAGCATGGTGGTGGCACCATCTCTACGGTGAAGCATGGTGGTGGCACCATCTCTACGGTGAAGCATGGTGGTGGCACCATCTCTACGGTGAAGCATGGTGGTGGCACCATCTCTACGGTGAAGCATGGTGGTGGTGGCACCATCCCTACGGTGAAGCATGGTGGTGGCGGCACCATCCCTACGGTGAAGCATGGTGGTGGCGGCACCATCCCTACGGTGAAGCATGGTGGTGGCGGCACCATCCCTACGGTGAAGCATGGTGGTGGCGGCACCATCCCTACGGTGAAGCATGGTGGTGGCGGCACCATCCCTACGATGAAGCATGGTGGTGGTAGTGTCAGGTTGTGGGAATGTTTTTCAGCGGCAGGGACTGGGAGACTCGTCAGGATGGAGTGAAAGATGAACGGAACAAAGTACAGAGAGATCCTTGATGAAAACCTGCTCCAGAGCGATCAGGACCTCAGACTGGGGAAAAGGGTTCACCTTCCAACAGGACAATGAGTCTCTGAATGTCCTTGAGTGGCCCAGCCAGAGCCCGGACTTGAACCCGATCAAACATCTCTGGAGAGACTTGAAATTAGCTGTGCTGTGACGCTCCCCATCCAACCTGACAGAGCTTGAGAGGATCTGCAGATAAGAATGGGATAAACTCCCCGACTACAGGTGTGCCAAGCTTGTAGCTTCATACCAAAGAAGACTTGAGGCTGTAATCACTGCCAAAGTTGCTTCAACAAAGTAAAAAGTTTGAAAACGTGATAAATGAATAAAAAGTCAAGGTGTCTGAATACATTTGGAATGCAGTGTGTGTGTATACAGCCAGGTGGAGCTAGTCTAGTGGAGCAGCCAGCTGTCCTCCATACATACCAACACACACTCTGTCATACACACACACACACGCCAGTGGAGGCTGGTGGGAGGCGCTATAGAAGGACCGGCTCATTGTAATGGAATGTAATAAATGGAACGGAGTCCAACGTGATTTCCATACGTTTCATGTTCTTGGATACGAATTCCAGTCATTTACAATGAGCCTGTCCTCCAATAGCTCCTCCTACCAGCCTCCACTGACACACACAATCTCTCTCTCACACACACACACACACACACACAGAGACGACTGCCTCGACTGCCAAAGTAAGCTGTTAGCACGTCATCTTTTTATTTATAGTCAAAACATTCTGTTTAATTTTTTTTTTTTTACAAGACCGATCTCTATCTGCACGACATCCTCTCCTGCCAAACGCTCAATGGTCCTTTAAAATGTCATTGGGAAATGTAATCCTAGTCTTTTATTTGTCAAACAAGTTTGTTCCTGTCTTGCATTCAACTTACTGAGAGAGAGGAGAGGGAGGGAGAAAGAGAGGACGGGAGGGAGGGAAAGCGAAGGAGGGAGGAGGAGGGAGGAAGGGAGGGAGGGAAAGCGGGGGAGGGAGGGAGGGAGGCGGTCACATAGTTACTCTTCAGAAGAACTACCATTTATCCATCTGTATCATAATAAACCTCATGGCTCCTCTTCTAAGGTCATTCAGACAGACAGGGACAGACGTTCTGACTTCATCCCAAATGGTTCCCCATTCCCTATGTAGTGCACTACTTTAGACCCCGGCTGTAGGGGAATAAGGTGCCATTTGGGACATTTTTATTTATTTTACCTTTATTTAACTAGGCAAATCAGTTCCTCCATCTGTTGATGCTGATAACATTTTAGAGACGTTGTTTTTCACTTCAGTGGTTTTCTCCCCCAGTCTTGTCTGGGGGTTGTAGTTCCAGAGATGGACCAATGGACACCCTTCTCTGTTTTTTTCTCCCTCCCTCTTTCTCCCCCCCTCAATCTCTCCCTCCATCTGTTTTTTCTCTCTCCTTCCCTCTTTCTCCCCCTCTCTCTCAGATGTGGACGAGTGTGAGCAGGGAGTGTGTGAGGAGTGTGTGAACACACCAGGTAGTTTCCGGTGTTTCTGTGACGGTCGGCAGGGCAAGAAGTTGAGCCACGACCTCAGGAGCTGTCAGGTAAAATGTCCCCACTCACATTATCAAGACCCGTAGAAAACATTATCAAGACCCGTAGAAAACATTATCAAGACCCGTAGAAAACATTATCAAGACCCGTAGAAAACATTATCAAGACCCGTAGAAAACATTATCAAGACCCGTAGAAAACATTATCAAGACCCGTAGAAAACATTGTCAAGACCCGTAGAAAACATTGTCAAGACCCGTAGAAAACATTGTCAAGACCCGTAGAAAACATTGTCAAGACCCGTTGAAAACATTGTCAAGACCCGTAGAAAACATTGTCAAGACCCGTTGAAAACATTGTCAAGACCCGTAGAAAACATTATCAAGACCCGTAGAAAACATTATCAAGACCCGTAGAAAACATTATCAAGACCCGTAAAAAACATTATCAAGACCCGTAAAAACATTATCAAGACCCGTAGAAAACATTATCAAGACCCGTAAAAAACATTATCAAGACCCGTAGAAAACATTATCAAGACCCGTAGAAAACATTATCAAGACCCGTAGAAAACATTATCAAGACTCGTAGAAAACATTATCAAGACCTGTATGTATTAGTCCGGGATTCAGTCAAAGGTTAATTATCGACAAGCAACACTGTACTCTAGACCAGGGCTGCCAACCCTCTTCCTGGAGATCTACCGTCCTGTAGATGTTCAGTCTACTAGCTACTTCCAGACACAAATGGGAGAACACCTCACTCTGAGCGTGTTCCTCATCGTAGCAGAGCTGGTTAGGCTGTTTTCATGTTATCCAGAGCGTTGGTGACTGTAACTGTGCTGCTTGTAACAATTTCATTGTTTTTTTGACGACATTTACTGACACTGGTTATATTCAACGGTGTAGCGCTTCACAAGTTCCTCAGTTATTCTGCGCTCTGAAATCGGAGTAGATAGCCAGAGTGAGTTTACTGCTGCATCACTAGACTCATTCCTCCCCCTCTTCCCCCCCCCCCTCTCTCTCGTCCACCAGGAGATCACTACATGCGTCTCTCTCACCATGAAGAGGAACTCCCGTTCTCTCTACCTGGGCCGAATGTTCAGCGGCGTCCCAGTGGTCAGGCTACGCTTCCGCAGGAGAGTCCAGACTGGGTAGGCCTTACCTTTGACCTCTAACCTTTTAACCTTACCGCAGGAGAGTCCAGACTGGGTAGGCCTTTGACCTCTAACCTTACCGCAGGAGAGTCCAGACTGGGTAGGCCTTACCTTTGACCTCTAACCTTTTAACCTTACCGCAGGAGAGTCCAGACTGGGTAGGCCTTACCTTTGACCTCTAACCTTTTAACCTTACCAGTCCTGAGGTTTCAACCTCTTTTCCAAGAGACCTGGAAAGATGGCAGCAAGGCATAAGCATTGTAAGGGTTCATAGTTCCAACCATAGTCTTGTACCATTGTAGAATTATATTACATCCTGTCTTTGTCTCTCCCTCTAGCTTCTCAGCTGAGTTTGACCTCCGTACCTTTGACCCAGAGGGGGTCATCTTCTTCGCTGGTGGTCACCTGAACAGTTCCTGGATTGTTCTTGCAATGCATCATGGGAAACTGGAGCTGCAGCTGAGGTACGGGGCGGTCAGCCGGGTCACCAGCAGCGGGCCTGCCGTCAACGACGGACAGTGGAGAAAGGTCAGAGGTTATTCTGGGGTTTACAAGGGGGGGGGGGTGTAACTTATGGGTTGGGTCTCAATAGTCTAAAGTGGCATCTCCTCTCCTGAGGGGTTGTTGACTCAGGGGTGCATCCCAAATGGGGCCCCCTATTCCCTATGTAGTGCACTACTTTTTGGAGGTGTTACTGGTGACCTGGTCAGAATGTGTGCTGTATAGGAAATAGGATCTCATTTGGGACTGAGACATTGTAGGATAAGAACGTGTCAAATGTTGTTTTTTTAAACAATTTGAGCTCCTGTCTTTTCTGATTGGTCTGTAGATCTCAGTGGAGGAGCAGGGGCGGAGTCTGGTGATAAAGATTGACAGGGAGGCAGTGATGAAGATAGCTGTGAATGGAGATCTGTTCACCATGAAGAAAGGCATGCATGAACTCAACCTGACTGTGGGGGGCGTCCCTTTCAAAGAGGACAGTCTCATCAACCAGGTTAGAGGGGTGGGCTCTGTTCCCTCTAGAATCTCTGTAATGGGCAGATGTGCGTGTTGTGTCCTCGGCCTAATGTGTGTTCTCCAGGTGAACCCGAGGTTTGACGGCTGTATGCGTGAGTGGCGCTGGTTAACCGGAGAGGACACGTCCATTCAGGAGACCATCAGGCCTAATGACAACATGCAGTGTTTCAGTACAGAAAACCCCGGGACCTATTACCCTGGGACGGGCTTCGCTCTGTTCAACATCACATACGGTGGGTCTGGTGTGTGTGTGTGTGTACACGTCTCTATGCAGCTTCTGATATGTATGTATCGTTTACACATTGACCTGTGTGTGTACACGTCTCTATGCAGCTTCTGATTTGTATGTATCGTTTACACATTGACCTGTGTGTGTATAACCACATCTCTCTCTCCCCCAGCAGAGTCCCAGTCTCTGTGTATCCAGCTGACTCGTCTCTCTCCCCCAGCAGAGTCCCAGTCTCTGAGTATCCAGCTGACTCATCTCTCCCCCCAGCAGAGTCCCAGTCTCTGAGTATCCAGCTGACTCATCTCTCTCCCAGCAGAGTCCCAGTCTCTGAGTATCCAGCTGACTCATCTCTCTCCCCCAGCAGAGTCCCAGTCTCTGAGTATCCAGCTGACTCATCTCTCTCCCCAGCAGAGTCCCAGTCTCTGAGTATCCAGCTGACTCATCTCTCTCCCCCAGCAGAGTCCCAGTCTCTGAGTATCCAGCTGACTCATCTCTCTCTCCCAGCAGAGTCCCAGTCTCTGAGTATCCAGCTGACTCTGAGACCAGCCTCCACTGTTGGGGTTCTATTGGCCCTGGTTCATCAGGACAGCGTCCCTCTGTCCATCTCTCTCTCCGACTACCACAGAGACAACCAGGAGTGGCGGGAGGTGAGAGGTTACTTGGCCCAACGCTGTCGGTCTGTCTGACTCTATTTGTTTTATTGGCATGATGTAACAATGTAGATATTGAGAAAGCTTACTTTGGAGATTTACAATGTTAACATAATTAAAATAATAATAATCAATATTGTCAGGGACAACAGTAACAACAATAATCAAGGGTCAAAATAACCATTGTTAGTAGAACAGGTGTGTGAACTCAGGACCAGCTGGATGAGGGGACTGAGGGGACTGAGGCTTCAGTGTGTTAGTAGAACAGGTGTGTGAACTCAGGACCAGCTGGATGAGGGGACTGCGGCTTCAGTGTGTTAGTAGAACAGGTGTGTGAACTCAGGACCAGCTGGATGAGGGGACTGAGGCTTCAGTGTGTTAGTAGAACAGGTGTGTGAACTCAGGACCAGCTGGATGAGGGGACTGAGGCTTCAGTGTGTTAGTAGAACAGATTTGTGAACTCAGGACCAGCTGGATGAGGGGACTGAGGCTTCAGTGTGTTAGTAGAACAGGTTTGTGAACTCAGGACCAGCTGGATGAGGGGACTCTCTTCTTTGCTCAGATCTTGGTATTGCAGGGCTTGGTAATGATATGTCACTGTATGTTTCTAAAACTGAATTGTTTTTATTAATGGATATTGGTCTAATTCTGCCCTGCATGCATGGCTGTCTGACTCTGACCTCTCTCTGTCTGTCTGACTCTGACCTTTCTCTGTCTGTCTGTCTCTGACCTCTCTCTGTCTGTCTGACTGACTCTGACCTCTCTCTGTCTGTCTGTCTGACTCTGACCTCTCTCTGTCTGTCTGTCTGACTCTGACCTCTCTCTGTCTGTCTGTCTGACTCTGACCTCTCTCTCTCTGGCTGTCTGACTCTGACCTCTCTCTGGCTGTCTGACTCTGACCTCTCTCTGTCTGTCTGTCTGACTCTGACCTCTCTCTGGCTGTCTGACTCTGACCTCTCTCTGGCTGTCTGACTCTGACCTCTCTCTGGCTGTCTGACTCTGACCTCTCTCTGTCTGTCTGTCTGACTCTGACCTCTCTCTGTCTGTCTGTCTGACTCTGACCTCTCTCTGTCTGTCTGTCTGACTCTGACCTCTCTCTGTCTGTCTGTCTGACTCTGACCTCTCTCTGTCTGTCTGTCTGACTCTGACCTCTCTCTGTCTGTCTGTCTGTCTGACTCTGACCTCTCTCTGTCTGTCTGTCTGACTCTGACCTCTCTCTGTATGTCTGTCTGTCTGACCTCTCTCTGTCTGTCTGTCTGTCTGACTCTGACCTCTCTCTGTCTGTCTGTCTGACTCTGACCTCTCTCTGTATGTCTGTCTGTCTGACCTCTCTCTGTCTGTCTGTCTGTCTGACTCTGACCTCTCTCTGTCTGTCTGTCTGTCTGACTCTGACCTCTGTCTGTCTGTATGAATTCATGTTTTGTTTGTCTTGAGTGTGATGTCTGTCTGACTGACTCTGACCCCTCTCTCTCTGTCTGTCTGACTCTGACCTCTGTCTGTCTGTATGAATTCATGTTTTGTTTGTCTTGAGTGTGATGTCTGTCTGACTGACTCTGACCCCTCTCTCTCTGTCTGTCTGACTCTGACCTCTGTCTGTCTGTATGAATTCATGTTTTGTTTGTCTTGAGTGTGATGTCTGTCTGACTGACTCTGACCCCTCTCTCTCTGTCTGTCTGACTCTGACCTCTGTCTGTCTGTATGAATTCATGTTTTGTTTGTCTTGAGTGTGATGTCTGTCTGACTGACTCTGACCCCTCTCTGTCTGTCTGTCTGACTCTGACCTCTCTCTCTCTGTCTGTCTGTATGAATTCATGTTTTGTTTGTCTTGAGTGTGATGTCTGTCTGACTGACTCTGACCCCTCTCTGTCTGTCTGTCTGACTCTGACCTCTGTCTGTCTGTATGAATTCATGTTTTGTTTGTCTTGAGTGTGATGTCTGTCTGACTGACTCTGACCCCTCTCTCTCTGTCTGTCTGACTCTGACGTCTGTCTGTATGAATTCATGTTTTGTTTGTCTTGAGTGTGATGTCTGTCTGACTGACTCTGACGTCTGTCTGTCTGTCTCTGACCTCTCTCTGTCTGTCTGTCTGACTCTGACCTCTCTCTGTCTGTCTGTCTGTCTGTCTGACTCTGACCTCTGTCTGTCTGTATGAATTCATGTTTTGTTTGTCTTGAGTGTGATGTCTGTCTGACTGACTCTGACCCCTCTCTGTCTGTCTGTCTGTCTCTGACCTCTCTCTGTCTGTCTGTCTGACTCTGACCTCTCTCTGTCTGTCTGTCTGTCTGACTCTGACCTCTGTCTGTCTGTATGAATTCATGTTTTGTTTGTCTTGAGTGTGATGTCTGTCTGACTGACTCTGACCCCTCTCTCTCTGTCTGTCTGACTCTGACGTCTGTCTGTATGAATTCATGTTTTGTTTGTCTTGAGTGTGATGTCTGTCTGACTGACTCTGACCTCTCTCTGTCTGTCTGTCTGTCTGACTCTGACCTCTGTCTGTCTGTATGAATTCATGTTTTGTTTGTCTTGAGTGTGATGTCTGTCTGACTGACTCTGACCCCTCTCTGTCTGTCTGTCTCTGACCTCTCTCTGTCTGTCTGTCTGACTCTGACCTCTCTCTGTCTGTCTGACTCTGACCTCTCTCTGTCTGTCTGTCTGACTGACTCTGACCCCTCTCTCTCTGTCTGTCTGACTCTGACCTCTGTCTGTCTGTATGAATTCATGTTTTGTTTGTCTTGAGTGTGATGTCTGTCTGACTGACTCTGACCCCTCTCTCTCTGTCTGTCTGACTCTGACCTCTGTCTGTCTGTATGAATTCATGTTTTGTTTGTCTTGAGTGTGATGTCTGTCTGACTGACTCTGACCCCTCTCTCTCTGTCTGTCTGACTCTGACCTCTGTCTGTCTGTATGAATTCATGTTTTGTTTGTCTTGAGTGTGATGTCTGTCTGACTGTCTGTTTCTCTCTTCCCCCCAGTATGTCCTGGTCTCTGTGGGTGATGTGATCGTGGCCAGCGCTCCGGCCTTCCTGTGTGATGCAGAGGTTCATGAGGTCAATGTGACGGTCAGTGGGAACCTGACCATACTAGAGGTGGACGGTCAGCCTGGACAGAGTCACACCACACCAGGACAGGAGACGGTTGACCTCAGCCTGCCTTCAACCACCTTTATAGGAGGGCTCCCCGGTGAGTTAGACGGGTATAGGAGGGCTCCCCGGTGAGTTAGACGGGTATAGGAGGGCTCCCCGGTGAGTTAGACGGGTATAGGAGGGTTCCCCGGTGAGTTAGACGGGTATAGGAGGGCTCCCCGGTGAGTTAGACGGGTATAGGAGGGCTCCCCGGTGAGTTAGACGGGTATAGGAGGGCTCCCCGGTGAGTTAGACTGGTATAGGAGGGCTCCCAGTTGAGTTAGACGGGTATAGAAGGGTTCCCCGGTGAGTTAGACTAGTATAGGAGGGCTCCCCGGTGAGTTAGACGGGTATGGGAGGGCTCCCCGGTGAATTAGACGGGTATGGGAGGGCTCCCCGGTGAATTAGACGGGTATGGGAGGGCTCCCGGTGAGTTAGACGGGTATAGGAGGGCTCCCGGTGAGTTAGACGGGTATGGGAGGGCTCCCCGGTGAATTAGACGGGTATGGGAGGGCTCCCCGGTGAATTAGACGGGTATGGGAGGGCTCCCCGGTGAGTTAGACGGGTATGGGAGGGCTCCCCGGTGAGTTAGACGGGTATGGGAGGGCTCCCCGGTGAATTAGACGGGTATGGGAGGGCTCCCCGGTGAGGTAGACGGGTATAGGAGGGCTCCCCGGTGAGTTAGACTGGTATAGGAGGGCTCCCCGGTGAGGTAGACGGGTATAGGAGGGCTCCCCGGTGAGGTAGACGGGTATAGGCAGAGAGAGACATGCAACAACACACACTCATTACTACTGTACTCTAGACAAACACCCAGTTATGAATAAAGAGCCACACACACACACAGTTTCGCCATTACCATTAACCACTTCTCCTGGTGTCATTAATTTCCGTTCTGACCCCTGACCTGTGACCTCTAACCCCTGTACCAGACGTGCCCCTGGTGTCGACCCTGGTGTCGTCGTTCTACCGCGGCTGCATGGAGGTGACGATCAACGGCCTGGCTCTGGACCTGGACGAGGCCTTCCACAAACACAACGACATCCGCTCCCACTCCTGCCCTCTGCTGGGGGGGGCCTTGTGACCGCTGCAGTCCCCTTCAGCCCCGTCCTCACTGGAGCAGGGGGAAGTTGCCCAGAAACACTGATCTTGGGTCAGTTTGACATTTCTCCCACTAATGGTTAAGGTTAGGATTAGGGGGAGTGGAAGCTGATCCTAGATCTGTAGCAAGGGGAAACTTCACCCCGTCCACTACAGTCCACCATAACCCACAGGGCCTTAACCTAAGTAAGGACTGAGTCCCAAATAGCACTCTATTCCCTATATGACCCCTATGGGTTCTGGTCAAAACTAGTGCACTATTTAGGGAATAGGGTGCCATTTGGAATGTACCCAGGAGCTGGCCGAGTGGCCAACCCTCCTCCCGACCTACCCTCCTCCCGACCTACCCTCCTCCCGACCAACCCTCCTGCCGACCAACCCTCCTCCCGACCAACCCTCAGTCATTCTGCTCTCAGCGTGATTGAATGTAAGAGCAGCACTCTCACATCTGAGGTTGCAGGTGCGTAGGAAAATTCAGTGATATCTTGAAGACAAAAATCCAATATTTCACACGGCTCTTGACAGTGTTTTAGTGTAATGAGCTTATGTACCGGCCTCACGGCCTTCGTCAGAGCTCACGGCGATCCAACTGGATCCATAAGTGGAATAACTGGCAGTACTCCAGAAGAGGTTTGGTCAACTGACCCAGTCCATTGTGGAACAAACCCTATAAGGGGTGTGGGGGTGTAATTCAGTAGCACAAGGCTTTGTTGTTGTAAAACTTGCACACCATCGCAGGTAAAAATGGACTGAGTTTAATAAAAACATCTGTTCGGTGCTTTCCAACTTAATGCAAACTTAGTCTACCTGCAATTTAGCTCTGCACACTGCCTACAGATTACAACATAGGGCCTTCTGTTAATATGACCCCATTAAAGAACCTTCCTTCCCCTCCCAAACCATGCTTCTCGTCCTCCACAGTTACATCCACCCACCGTCAGCCAATGAAACACTCCATACTGTCCCCCTTTCACATGCCCCGCCCTCCTTCCCTCAGTATCACCAATCAGCACACGCCAGGAACACACGTTAAGCCAATCAGACGAGGCTAATTAACATGCAGTACCCAATCAGACACACGGGGGAGGGCATCAAGAACACTGCTTCACCACACTGAGCTACTGAGAGAACAGGAGTGTAAGTGTTGTAATATACTGTATGTGTAAATAATGTGATGCTTTTTAGAAAAAACACAAAAGGAAATAAATAAAGACCTGAACGCATTGAGATAATCACCCAAAACAGTTTCACTTCTCTACAGAATGTCAGAACAACAAACATCTTTCTTCATTTCGTTCGGCCAAAAAGGGCTGCAGTATTTCCTCCTCTGGGATCTAGAGTTTCTGATGAGTTTCACAATGGAGCGATCGATGGTTTTCTCTTCTGCGTTGTGTGTTATTATACTATAGGTTTGTTTGGCTGCTGATTTGTTCTCCTGTCTTTTAGTCTTTACATCCCTGATCACATCAATTCAGTCTGATTTGAAAACTTAATAAAGATGTTGACATGGGAGTTTTAAAACTGGTTGTGGAGAGATTTATTTTTAGTATTTATTTTTTTTTCATCGTGCTGCTCATTATGTCTTAGCCCAGTGTGACCATGATAATGTCCCAAATGGGACCCGATGTGGTCCACTCGTTTTGAACAGGTCCCTGGTCATCAGAGCTGAATACTGCAACGACATCACATGACCACTAGGTGGAACCAGAAGCGTAATAACAAATCACATGGTTCAGTCAGTATTTTTTATAATGTAAAACATTTTAATACCGGGATCCCACCACAGTGAGAGAAGTTGGTTCACATTTCAAACATTTGGTTCTCCTCTCAATTTATGTTCCAGTTAATCACTGGCCCAAGCCCTTCCTACTCTCTGACCCAAGCACTTCCTACTCTCTGACCCAAGCCCTTCCTACTCTCTGAAAAAGCCCTTCCTACTCTCTGAAAAAGCCCTTCCTACTCTCTGACCCAAGCCCTTCCTACTCTCTGACCCAAGCCCTTCCTACTCTCTGACCCAAGCCCTTCTTACTCTCTGACCCAAGCCCTTCCTTCTCTCTACAGCAGTGTGTATATAACTCTCTCTCTAATTTCTATTTCAGTTTGGACACACTTACTCATTCTAGGTTTTTTTTGCGTAACTATTTTAGTAGAATAATAGTGAAGACATCAAAACTATGAAATACCAAATGGAAGCATGTAGTATCCAAATATGATATTCTTCAAAGTATCCACCCTTTGTCTTGACAGCTTTGCACACTTTTGGCATTCTCTCAACCAGCTTCATGAGGTAGTCACCTGGAATGCATTTTAATTAACAGGTGTGCCTTAAGTTAATTTGTGTAATTTATTTGAGCCAATCAGCTGTGTTGTGACCAGGTAGGGGTGGTATACAGAAGAGCTTTATTTGGTAAAAGACCAAGTCCATCTTATGGCAAGAACAGCTCAAATAAGCAAAGAGAAATGAAGGTCAGTCAATACGGAACATGTCAAGAACTTAGACAGTTTCTTCAAGTGCAGTTGTAAAACCTGTCTCTCATCAGGACCGCCACAGGAAAGGAAGACCCAGAGGTACCTCTGCTGTGGGATATGTTCATTAGAGTTACCAGCCTCAGAAATTGCAGCCTAAATAAATGCTTCACAGAGTTCAAGTAACAGAACATCTCAACATCAACTATTCAGAGACAGGCCTTCAAATCAAACTTTATTGGTCACATTCACATGTTAAGCAAATGTTAATGCAAGTATAGCGAAATGCTTGTGCTTCTAGTTCCGACAGTGCAGTAAAATCTAACAAATTCACATCGACTGCCTTACACACCCAAATGTAAAGGGATGAATGAGAATATGTACATCAATATATGGATGAGAGATGGCCGTGCGGCATAGGCAAGATGCAGTAGATGGTACAGTATACATGAGATGTGTAGGATATGTAGACATTATTAAAGTGATTAGTGATACATTTATTACATCCATTTATGAAATGTATTGGCAGCAGCCACTCAATGTTAGTGGTTGCTGTTTAACAGTCTGATGGCATTGAGATAGAAGCTGTTTTTCAGTCTCTCGGTCCCAGCTTTGATGCACCTGTACTGACCTTGCCTTCTGGATGATAGCGGGGTGAACAGGCAGTGGCTCGGGTGGTTGTTGTCCTTGATGATCATTTTGGCCTTCCTGTAACATCGGGTGGTGTAGGTGTCCTGGAGGGCAGGTAGTTTGCCCACGGTGATGTGTTGTGCAGACCTCACTACACTCGAGAGCATTACGGTTGTGGGCGGAGCAGTTGCCGTACCAGATGGTGATACAGCCCGACAGGATGCTCTCGATTGTGCATCTGTAGAAGTTTGTGAGTGTTTTAGGTGACAAGTCAAATTTATTCAGCCTCCTGAGGTTGAAGAGGCGCTGTTGCACCTTCTTCACCACACTGTCTGTGTGGGTGGACCATTTCAGTTTGTCCGTGATGTGTACGCCGAGGATCTTAATGTTCCACTTTCTACACTACTGTCCCATCGATGTGGATGGGGGGCTGCTCCCTCTGCTGTTTCCTGAAGTCCACAATAATTTCCTTTGTTTTGTTGACGTTGAGTGAGAGGTTGTTTTCCTGACACCACGCTCCGAGTGCCCTCACCTCCTCCCTGTAGGCTGTCTCATTGTTGTTGGTAATCAAGCCTACCACTGTAGTGTCTTCCACAAACTTGATGATTGAGTTGGAGGCGTGCATGGCCACGAAGTCAAGGGTGAACAGGGAGTACAGGAGAGGGCTGAGAACGCACCCTTGTGGGGCCCCAGTGTTGAGGATCAGCGGGGTGAAGATGTTACCTACCATCACCACCTGGGGGCGGCCCGTCAGAAAGTCCAGGACCCAGTTGCACAGAGTGGGGTCGAGACCCAGGGTCTCAAGCTTAATGACGAGTTTGGAGGGTACTATGGTGTTAAATGCTGAGCTGTAGTCAATGAACAGCATTCTTACATAGGTATTCCTCTTGTCCGGATGGGATAGGCAGTCTGTGGACCTCTTGGGGCGGTAAGAAAATTGGAGTGGGTCTAGGGTATCAGGTAGGGTGGAGGTGATATGATCCTTGACTAGTCTCTCAAAGCTCTTCGTGATGACAGAAGTGAGTGCTATGGGGCGATAGTCATTTAGTTCAGTTACCTTAGCTTTCTTGGGAACAGGAACAATTGTGGCCATCTTGAACCATGTGGGCACAGCTGACTGGGATAGGGATTGATTGAATATGTCCGTAAACACACCAGCCAGCTGGTCTGCGCTCTGAGGACGCGGCTGGGGATGCTGTCTGGGCCGGCAGCCTTGCGAGGGTTAACACGTTTAAATGTTTTACTCACGTTGGCCACGGTGAAGGAGAGCCCACTGGCTTTGGTAGTGGGCCGTGTCAGTGGCACTGTATTGTCCTCAAAGCGAGCAAAGAAGTTGTTTAGTTTGTCTGGGAGCAAGACATCGGTGTCTGCGACGGGGCTGGTTTTCTTTTTGTAATCCGTGATTGACTGTAGGCCCTGCCACATACGTCTTGTGTCTGAGCCGTTGAATTGCAACTCTACTTTGTCTCTATACTGATGCCTTGCTTGTTTGATTGCCTTGCGGAGGGAATAGCTACACTGTTTGCATTTGGTTATGTTTACAGCTGCCTTGCCATGATTAAAAGCTGTGGTTCGAGCTTTCAGTTTTGCACGAATGCTGCCATCAATCCACGGTTTCTGGCTAGGGAAGGTTTTAATAGTCAGTGGGTACAACATCACCGATGCACTTGCTAACAAACTCTCTCACCGAGTCAGCGTATACATCAATATTATTATCTGAGGCTACCCGGAACATGATCGAAGCAATCTTGACGCGTTGAATCTGATTGGTCAGACCAGCATTGGATAGACCTGAGCATGGGCGTTTCCTGTTTTAGTTTCTGTCTATAGGCTGGGAGCAACAAAATGGAGTCATGGTCAGATTTGCTGAAGGGAGGGTGGGGGAGGGCTTTGTATGCAATGGTCCAGAATGCTACCAGCCCGTGTCGCGCATTTGATATGCTGATTAAATTTAGGGAGTCTTGTGGCCTCATGGTCAAATTTCTACAGGGCACCAATAAGAAGACGAGACTTGCTTGGGCCAAGACACACGAGCAATGGACATTAGTCCGGTGGAAATCTGTCCTTTGGTCTGATGAGTGAAAATGTTAGATTTTTGGTTCCAACCGCTGTGTCTTTGTGAGACGCAAAGTAGGTGAACGGATGATCTCCACGTGTGTGGTTCCCACCGTAAAGCATGGAGTAGGAGGTGTGATGGTGAACTGTCTGTGATTTATTTAGAATTAGAGGCACACTTAACCAGCATGGCTACCACAGCATTCTGCAGAGATATGCCACCCCAGCTGGTTTGCGCTTAATGGGACTATCATTTGTTTTTCAACAAGCTGGCTTGTGTAAGGGCTATTTTACCAAGAAGGAACGTGGAGTGCTGCATCAGATGACCTGGCCTCCACAATCACCCGACCTCAACCCATTTGAGATGGTTTGGATGAGTTGGGACCACAGAGTGAGGGAAAAGCAGCCAACAAGTGCTCAGCATATGTGGGAACTCTTTCAAGACTGTTGGAAAAGTATTCCAGGTGAAGCTGGTTGAGAGAATACCAAGCGTGTGCAAAGCTGTCATCAAGGCAAAGGGGGGCTATTTTGAAGAATCTAAAATATATTTAGATTTGTTTGACACTTTTTTTGGTTACGACATGATTCCATATGCGTTATTTCATAGTTCTGATGTCTTCACTATTATTCTACATTGTAGAAAATAGTTTTTTTTAAATAAAGAAAAACCCTGGAATGAGTAGGTGTGTCCAAACCTTTGACTGGTACTGTATATGCACTTTATAAACTATATATGAAGATTAAATAAGACTGTTAATAACCATTATAGGAGATACAGTATGTCTCAGTTACTGGGATCACTAGTCTGATGCTATATTATAACATAGGAGATACAGTAGGTCTATAAGTTACTGGGATCACCAGTCTGATGGTATATTATAACATAGGAGATACAGTAGGTCTATAAGTTACTGGGATCACTAGTCTGGTGGTATATTATAACATAGGAGATACAGTAGGTCTCAGTTACTGGGATCACCAGTCTGGTGGTATATTATAACATAGGAGATACAGTATGTCTCAGTTACTGGGATCACCAGTCTGATGGTATATTATAACATAGGAGATACAGTAGGTCTATAAGTTACTGGGATCACCAGTCTGGTGGTATATTATAACATAGGAGATACAGTAGGTCTATAAGTTACTGGGATCACCAGTCTGATGGTATATTATAACATAGGAGATACAGTAGGTCTCAGTTACTGGGATCACCAGTCTGGTGGTATATTATAACATAGGAGATACAGTAGGTCTATACGCTACTGGGATCACCAGTCTGGTGGTATATTATAACATAGGAGATACAGTATGTCTCAGTTACTGGGATCACCAGTCTGGTGGTATATTATAACATAGGAGATACAGTAGGTCTATAAGTTACTGGGATCACTAGTCTGGTGGTATATTATAACATAGGAGATACAGTAGGTCTCAGTTACTGGGATCACCAGTCTGGTGGTATATTATAACATAGGAGATACAGTAGGTCTCAGTTACTGGGATCACTAGTCTGGTGGTATATTATAACATAGGAGATACAGTAGGTCTATAAGTTACTGGGATCACCAGTCTGGTGGTATATTATAACATAGGAGATACAGTAGGTCTCAGTTTCTGGGATCACTAGTCTGGTGGTATATTATAACATAGGAGATACAGTAGGTCTCAGTTACTGGGATCACTAGTCTGGTGGTATATTATAACATAGGAGATACAGTAGGTCTATAAGTTACTGGGATCACCAGTCTGGTGGTATATTATAACATAGGAGATACAGTAGGTCTCAGTTTCTGGGATCACTAGTCTGGTGGTATATTATAACATAGGAGATACAGTAGGTCTCAGTTACTGGGATCACTAGTCTGGTGGTATATTATAACATAGGAGATACAGTAGGTCTATAAGTTACTGGGATCACTAGTCTGGTGGTATATTATAACATAGGAGATACAGTAGGTCTATAAGTTACTGGGATCACCAGTCTGATGGTATATTATAACATAGGAGATACAGTATGTCTCAGTTACTGGGATCACCAGTCTGATGGTATATTATAACATAGGAGATACAGTAGGTCTCAGTTTCTGGGATCACTAGTCTGGTGGTATATTATAACATAGGAGATACAGTAGGTCTCAGTTACTGGGATCACTAGTCTGGTGGTATATTATAACATAGGAGATACAGTAGGTCTATAAGTTACTGGGATCACCAGTCTGGTGGTATATTATAACATAGGAGATACAGTAGGTCTCAGTTTCTGGGATCACTAGTCTGGTGGTATATTATAACATAGGAGATACAGTAGGTCTCAGTTACTGGGATCACTAGTCTGGTGGTATATTATAACATAGGAGATACAGTAGGTCTATAAGTTACTGGGATCACTAGTCTGGTGGTATATTATAACATAGGAGATACAGTAGGTCTATAAGTTACTGGGATCACCAGTCTGATGGTATATTATAACATAGGAGATACAGTATGTCTCAGTTACTGGGATCACCAGTCTGATGGTATATTATAACATAGGAGATACAGTAGGTCTATAAGTTACTGGGATCACTAGTCTGGTGGTATATTATAACATAGGAGATACAGTATGTCTCAGTTACTGGGATCACCAGTCTGGTGGTATATTATAACATAGGAGATACAGTAGGTCTCAGTTACTGGGATCACCAGTCTGGTGGTATGTTATAACATAGGAGATACAGTAGGTCTATAAGTTACTGGGATCACTAGTCTGGTGGTATATTATAACATAGGAGATACAGTAGGTCTCAGTTACTGGGATCACCAGTCTGGTGGTATATTATAACATAGGAGATACAGTAGGTCTCAGTTACTGGGATCACTAGTCTGGTGGTATATTATAACATAGGAGATACAGTATGTCTCAGTTACTGGGATCACCAGTCTGATGGTATATTATAACATAGGAGATACAGTAGGTCTCAGTTACTGGGATCACTAGTCTGGTGGTATATTATAACATAGGAGATACAGTAGGTCTATAAGTTACTGGGATCACCAGTCTGGTGGTATATTATAACATAGGAGATACAGTAGGTCTCAGTTACTGGGATCACCAGTCTGGTGGTATATTATAACATAGGAGATACAGTACGTCTCAGTTACTGGGATCACTAGTCTGGTGGTATATTATAACATAGGAGATACAGTAGGTCTCAGTTACTGGGATCACTAGTCTGGTGGTATATTATAACATAGGAGATACAGTAGGTCTCAGTTACTGGGATCACCAGTCTGATGGTATATTTATCATTTTATGTAGACTATATAGTTAGAAGACTCTAAAAGCTACCGGTTCAGTTTAATAATTGCACATGACGGTTTGATAAATACTGTGGACAGTCAGCCTGGAAGTCTAGAGACAGAAACTGTTGAAAGGTAAATATATATATGACATCCACGATCAAGGCAATAGATCAACACCTGATTATTATAACAACGTTATAAGCATTTCAATATTGCTATTAACAGATTGATAAATAACATGCCAAAATATCAAAGTCAACATCGTAGCCACGCAGTAGGGCATTTAAAACGTGTTCAAACCTACAGGGGCAGAGTGGGGTAGTTGGGGGTAGTTGGGGTCTAACCTACAGGGGCAGAGTGGGGGTAGTTGGGGGTAGTTGGGGTCTAACCTACAGGGGCAGAGTGGGGGTAGTTGGGGGTAGTTGGGGTCTAACCTACAGGGGCAGAGTGGGGGTAGTTGGGGGTATTTGGGGTCTAACCTACAAGGGCAGAGTGGGGTAGTTGGGGTCTAACCTACAGGGGCAGAGTGGGGTAGTTGGGGTCTAACCTACAGGGGCAGAGTGGGGGTAGTTGGGGTCTAACCTACAGGGGCAGAGTGGGGGTAGTTGGGGTCTAACCTACAGGGGCAGAGTGGGGTAGTTGGGGTCTAACCTACAGGGGCAGAGTGGGGGTAGTTGGGGTCTAACCTACAGGGGCAGAGTGGGGGTAGTTGGGGTCTAACCTACAGGGGAAGAGGGGGTAGTTGGGGTCTAACCTACAGGGGCAGAGTGGGCTAGTTGGGGTCTAACCTACAGGGGCAGAGTGGGGGTAGTTGGGGTCTAACCTACAGGGGAAGAGGGGGTAGTTGGGGTCTAACCTACAGGGGCAGAGTGGGCTAGTTGGGGTCTAACCTACAGGGGCAGAGTGGGGTAGTTGGGGTCTAACCTACAGGGGCAGAGTGGGGTAGTTGGGGTCTAACCTACAGGGGCAGAGTGGGGTAGTTGGGGTCTAACCTACAGGGGCAGAGTGGGGTAGTTTGGGTCTAACCTACAGGGGCAGAGTGGGGTGGTTTGGGGTAGTTTAGGTCTAACCTACAGGGGCAGAGTGGGGTGGTTTGGGGTAGTTGGGGTCTAACCTACAGGGGCAGAGTGGGGTGGTTTGGGGTAGTTGGGGTCTAACCTACAGGGGCAGAGTGGGGCAGTTGGGGGTAGTTGGGGTCTAACCTGCACTACATTAATAGATGATTATTAAAGTCCAGAGGTCTTCTCTCTGTCATGGCTTATCTGTCTGTGAGGTGTCTTCTGCTACATTCTCTGGCCTGGTCCAAAAACACGCCCTAGCCCCTTGTCTCCTAGCCCCTTGTCTCCTAGCCCATAAGCTCTTAGTCCCTAGACTCCTAGTCCCTTCTAGTTCTTACCTCGTTGTTGTGTGGAGTTCTGGATGAATCTGATAGCTGGGTAAGAAGCAATGATTGGAAGGGTATATGGAGGCCATATCTGATTGGTTGGAAGGGTATATGGAGGCCATATCTGATTGGTTGGAAGGGTATATGGAGGCCATATCTGATTGGAAGGGTATATGGAGGCCATATCTGATTGGAAGGGTATATGGAGGCCATATCTGATTGGTTGGAAGGGTATATGGAGGCCATATCTGATTGGTTGGAAGGGTATATGGAGGCCATATCTGATTGGAAGGGTATATGGAGGCCATATCTGATTGGAAGGGTATATGGAGGCCATATCTGATTGGTTGGAAGGGTATATGGAGGCCATATCTGATTGGTTGGAAGGGTATATGGAGGCCATATCTGATTGGAAGGGTATATGGAGGCCATATCTGATTGGAAGGGTATATGGAGGACATATCTGATTGGAAGGGTATATGGAGGCCATATCTGATTGGAAGGGTATATGGAGGCCATATCTGATTGGTTGGAAGGGTATATGGAGGCCATATCTGATTGGTTGGAAGGGTATATGGAGGCCATATCTGATTGGAAGGGTATATGGAGGCCATATCTGATTGGAAGGGTATATGGAGGACATATCTGATTGGAAGGGTATATGGAGGCCATATCTGATTGGAAGGGTATATGGAGGACATATCTGATTGGAAGGGTATATGGAGGCCATATCTGATTGGAAGGGTATATGGAGGACATATCTGATTGGAAGGGTATATGGAGGCCATATCTGATTGGAAGGGTATATGGAGGACATATCTGATTGGAAGGGTATATGGAGGCCATATCTGATCGGAAGGGTATATGGAGGCCATATCTGATTGGAAGGGTATATGGAGGACATATCTGATTGGAAGGGTATATGGAGGCCATATCTGATCGGAAGGGTATATGGAGGCCATATCTGATTGGAAGGGTATATGGAGGCCATATCTGATCGGAAGGGTATATGGAGGCCATATCTGATTGGAAGGGTATATGGAGGCCATATCTGATTGGTTGGAAGGGTATATGGAGGCCATATCTGATTGGAAGGGTATATGGAGGCCATATCTGATTGGAAGGGTATATGGAGGCCATATCTGATTGGAAGGGTATATGGAGGCCATATCTGATTGGTTGGAAGGGTATATGGAGGCCATATCTGATTGGAAGGGTATATGGAGGCCATATCTGATTGGAAGGGTATATGGAGGCCATATCTGATTGGTTGGAAGGGTATATGGAGGCCATATCTGATTGGTTGGAAGGGTATATGGAGGCCATATCTGATTGGTTGGAAGCGTATATGGAAGCCATCACACCATCTGGTTCCTTCAGGTCTGTGCTAACTGCTAACCAGGTGAGAGGCTAGGGGCTGTTTCTGGACCTCTTCCCATTGATTTATCCTGCAATTAATGTTGTGCAATTGGTAGCATGCCAGTTTGTCTTCTTCAAATGCCTCTAATCTAATTGCAGCAGTTAAAGTAATCAGATTACAGTACTTAGTTTGAGTAATCCAATAATTACTATTTTGGACAGGTGCATTTTAAAAGTAACCTCCCCAACCCTGCTTGTGCTACATTCTCTGGCCTCGTCCAGAAAGAAGCCCTAGTCCCTTATCCCCTAGCCCCATGTCTCCTAGTCCCTTATCCTAGCCCCATGTCTCCGAGTCCCTTATCCTAGTCCCTTGTCTCCTAGCCCCATGTCTCCTAGTCCCTTTTATTCCCTAACTGGTTGTTGTGTGCAGATCTAAAGGAATCACATAGCTGGCCGTAAGAAGCAATGATTGGAAGGATATATTTGTTATATGGAAGCCATATCTGATTGATTGAAAGGACATAATTGTTATATGGAGGCCATATCTGATTGATTGAAAGGATATATTTGTTATATGGAAGCCATATCTGATTGATTGGAAGGATATATTTGTTATATGGAAGCCATATCTGATTGATTGAAAGGATATATTTGTTATATGGAAGCCATATCTGATTGATTGATAGGATATATAGAAGCTGTCACACCGAGCTGATTCCTTCATGTCTGTGCTGACCAGGTGACAGAGGCCAGGTGTTGTTTCTGGACATTAGCCTCTCTTACCCTGGCCTAAAGGTCAAAGGCTAAAGGTCAGGTTGGCATTCAGCATGCATAAGGAGGGGGCTTCTCGAAGCCGGAGGGCCCGTAGACGGGGCCAGGGTAGAGGGCAGGGGCGTTGGGTGTTAGCATGTAACCCTGACCAGGGTCCTGGGAGCCAGTCTGGAAGGTGGGCTGGCTGGGGGCCTGGGCGGAAGGCTGGCTCTGGCTCTCCTCTGACGGAGAGGAGGGGGTTAGGGTCATCTCCAGGCCGGGCTGGGGGGTGGAGGGGGCCTGGTAACTGCTGTGGTGCTGAGAAAGACAGAGAGAGAGAAGAGGAGAGGAGAGGAGAGAGAGACAACAGAGGGGAGAGAGAGAGACAACAAATGGGAGAGAAGAGAGACAACAGAGGAGAGAGAGAGAGAGAGAGACCGAGGTTGAGAGAGAGAGACATAGAGAGAAGAGAGCGAGGAGAGAGAGACAACAGAGGAGAGAGAGAGACCGAGATCGAGAGACATAGAGAGAAGAGAGCGAGGAGAGAGACGACAGAGAGGAGACATTCATATCACTGGATGACGAGGAGATTTTACTTTTACGAAATACTATTGTAGTTGGGGTCTAACCTACAGGGGCAGAGTGGGGTAGTTGGAGTCTAACCTACAGGGGCAGAGTGGGGTAGTTGGGGTCTAACCTAGAGGGGCAGAGTGGGGTAGTTTGGAGTAGTTGGGGTCTAACCTACAGGGGCAGAGTGGGGTAGTTGGGGTCTACCCTACAGGGCAGAGTGGGGGTAGTTGGGGTCTAACCTGTAGCGACAGAGTGGGGTAGTTGGGGTCTAACCTACAGGGGCAGAGTGGGGTAGTTGGGGTCTAACCTGTAGCGGCAGAGTGGGGTAGTTGGGGGTAGTTGGGGTCTAACCTACAGGGCAGAGTGGGGGTAGTTGGGGTCTAACCTACAGGGGCAGAGTGGGGTAGTTGGGGTCTAACACACAGGGGCAGAGTGGGGTAGTTGGGGTCTAACCTACAGGGGCAGAGTGGGGTAGTTGGGGTCTAACCTACAGGGGCAGAGTGGGGTAGTTGGGGTCTAACCTACAGGGGCAGAGTGGGGTAGTTGGGGTCTAACCTACAGGGGCAGAGTGGGGTAGTTGGGGTCTAACCTACAGGGGCAGAGTGGGGTAGTTTGGAGTAGTTGGGGTCTAACCTACAGGGCAGAGTTGGGTAGTTGGGGTCTAACCTAAAGGGGCAGAGTGGGGTAGTTGGGGTCTAACCTACAGGGGCAGAGTGGGGTAGTTGGGGTCTAACCTACAGGGGCAGAGTGGGGTAGTTGGGGTCTAACCTACAGGGGCCGAGTGGGGTAGTTGGGGTCTAACCTACAGGGGCAGAGTGGGGTAGTTGGGGTCTAACCTACAGGGGCAGAGTGGGGTAGTTTGGAGTAGTTGGGGTCTAACCTACAGGGGCAGAGTGGGGTAGTTGGGGTCTAACCTACAGGGGCAGAGTGGGGTAGTTGGGGTCTAACCTACAGGGACAGAGTGGGGTAGTTGGGGTCTAACCTGTAGCAGCAGCGTGGGGTAGTTGGGGTCTAACCTACAGGGGCAGAGTGGGGTAGTTGGGGTCTAACCTACAGGGGCAGAGTGGGGTAGTTGGGGTCTAACCTAGAGGGGCAGAGTGGAGTAGTTGGGGGTAGTTGGGGTCTAACCTAGAGGGACAGAGTGGGGTAGTTGGGGTCTAACCTACAGGGACAGAGTGGGGTAGTTGGGGTCTAACCTACAGGGGCAGAGTGGGGTAGTTGGGTTCTAACCTACAGGGGCAGAGTGGGGTAGTTGGGGGTAGTTGGGGTCTAACCTACAGGGGCAGAGTGGGGTAGTTGGGGTCTAACCTACAGGGCAGAGCGGGGTAGTTGGGGTATTTTTTACCTGCATGGGCAAAGCGGGGTAGTTGGGGTAGGCGGGCAGGGCCTGTCCGTTGGGGCAGAAGCCAGCGTAGGTCACCACATGCTGGGTGGGGTTATACATGATATGGGGGGGTGGGGCGGGACTGGGGGACATCTGGGTGGCAGGAGCCTGAGACAGAAGGAGGGAGGGAGGGAGGGAGGGAGGGAGGGGGAAAGGGAGAGGGAAGGGGAGGGGAGGGAGAAAGAGAGAGGGAAGGGGAGGGGAGGGAGAAAGAGAGGGGAGAGGGAGGGAGGGGGAGAGCGAAGGGAGGGAGAGAGGGTGAAGGGAGAGGGGAGAGAAGGGGGAGTAGGAGGGGAAAAGAGAGGAGGGAGAAAGAGAGGGGAGAGGGGAGGGAAAGAGGGAGAGCGAAGGGAGGGAGAGGGGTGAAGGGAGAGGGGAGAGAAGGGGAGAGGGGAGGGAGGGGGAGAGAAGGGGGAAGGGAGAGGGGGAGAGGGGTCAGAGAAGGGGGAAGGGAGAGGGGGAGAGGGGGAGAGGGGGAGGGGGAGAAGGGGGAAGGGAGAGGGGAGAGAAGGGGGAAGGGAGAGGGGGAGAGGGAGAGAAGGGGGAAGGGAGAGGGGGGGAAGGGAGAGATTTGGAGAGGGGAGAGAAGGGGGAAGGGAGAAGGGAGAGAAGGGAGAGGGGGGGAAGGGGGAAGGAAGAGGGGTGGGAAGGGGGAAGAGAGAGGGTACGTATAGTTAGTGTAACCAATAACAAATGAAATATGTACCTAACAAACAGACGTGTGTTCTAGGTATTGTGTGTGTGTGTGTGTGTGTGTGTGTGTGTGTGTGTGTGTGTGTGTGTGTGTGTGTGTGTGTGTGTGTGTGTGTGTGTGTGTGTGTGTGTGCCCACCAGGTCCTTGTAAGCCCCCAGTATAGCAGCTGTGATGATTCCCAGGAACAGGCCCATTATGTTGAGCACCACACAGACCCACAGCAGACGATGGAGCTGGACCACATCCCAGCAGCTACTCACCCCCGTGAACTCATAGTAATGGGTGTGGTAGTCTGGACTGGAGGAGAGACAGGAGACAGAGTGAACTCATAGTGCTGGGTATGGTAGTCTGGACTGGAGGAGACAGAGTGAACTCATAGTAATGGGTATGGTAGTCTGGACTGGAGGAGAGACAGGAGACAGAGTGAACTCATAGTGCTGGGTATGGTAGTCTGGACTGGAGGAGACAGAGTGAACTCATAGTAATGGGTATGGTAGTCTGGACTGGAGGAGAGACAGGAGACAGAGTGAACTCATAGTGCTGGGTATGGTAGTCTGGACTGGAGGAGAGACAGGAGACAGAGTGAACTCATAGTAATGGGTATGGTAGTCTGGACTGGAGGAGAGACAGGAGACAGAGTGAACTCATAGTAATGGGTATGGTAGTCTGGACTGGAGGAGAGAGAGGAGACAGAGTGAACTCATAGTAATGGGTATGGTAGTCTGGACTGGAGGAGAGACAGGAGACAGAGTGAACTCATAGTAATGGGTATGGTAGTCTGGACTGGAGGAGAGAGAGGAGACAGAGTGAACTCATAGTAATGGGTATGGTAGTCTGGACTGGAGGAGAGAGAGGAGACAGAGTGAACTCATAGTAATGGGTGTGGTAGTCTGGACTGGAGGAGAGACAGGAGACAGAGTGAACTCATAGTAATGGGTATGGTAGTCTGGACTGGAGGAGACAGAGTGAACTCATAGTAATGGGTATGGTAGTCTGGACTGGAGGAGAGACAGGAGACAGAGTGAACTCATAGTAATGGGTGTGGTAGTCTGGACTGGAGGAGAGAGAGGAGACAGAGTGAACTCATAGTAATGGGTATGGTAGTCTGGACTGGAGGAGAGAGAGGAGACAGAGTGAACTCATAGTAATGGGTGTGGTAGTCTGGACTGGAGGAGAGAGAGGAGACAGAGTGAACTCATAGTAATGGGTATGGTAGTCTGGACTGGAGGAGACAGAGTGAACTCATAGTAATGGGTATGGTAGTCTGGACTGGAGGAGAGAGAGGAGACAGAGTGAACTCATAGTAATGGGTATGGTAGTCTGGACTGGAGGAGAGAGAGGAGACAGAGTGAACTCATAGTAATGGGTATGGTAGTCTGGACTGGAGGAGAGACAGAGTGAACTCATAGTAATGGGTATGGTAGTCTGGACTGGAGGAGAGACAGGAGACAGAGTGAACTCATAGTAATGGGTATGGTAGTCTGGACTGGAGGAGAGAGAGGAGACAGAGTGAACTCATAGTAATGGGTATGGTAGTCTGGACTGGAGGAGAGAGAGGAGACAGAGTGAACTCATAGTAATGGGTATGGTAGTCTGGACTGGAGGAGAGACAGGAGACAGAGTGAACTCATAGTAATGGGTATGGTAGTCTTGACTGGAGGAGACAGAGTGAACTCATAGTAATGGGTATGGTAGTCTGGACTGGAGGAGAGAGAGGAGACAGAGTGAACTCATAGTAATGGGTATGGTAGTCTGGACTGGAGGAGAGACAGGAGACAGAGTGAACTCATAGTAATGGGTATGGTAGTCTGGACTGGAGGAGAGAGAGGAGACAGAGTGAACTCATAGTAATGGGTGTGGTAGTCTGGACTGGAGGAGAGAGAGGAGACAGAGTGAACTCATAGTAATGGGTATGGTAGTCTGGACTGGAGGAGACAGAGTGAACTCATAGTAATGGGTATGGTAGTCTGGACTGGAGGAGAGAGAGGAGACAGAGTGAACTCATAGTAATGGGTATGGTAGTCTGGACTGGAGGAGAGAGAGGAGACAGAGTGAACTCATAGTAATGGGTATGGTAGTCTGGACTGGAGGAGAGACAGAGTGAACTCATAGTAATGGGTATGGTAGTCTGGACTGGAGGAGAGACAGGAGACAGAGTGAACTCATAGTAATGGGTATGGTAGTCTGGACTGGAGGAGAGAGAGGAGACAGAGTGAACTCATAGTAATGGGTATGGTAGTCTGGACTGGAGGAGACAGAGTGAACTCATAGTAATGGGTATGGTAGTCTGGACTGGAGGAGAGACAGGAGACAGAGTGAACTCATAGTAATGGGTATGGTAGTCTTGACTGGAGGAGACAGAGTGAACTCATAGTAATGGGTATGGTAGTCTGGACTGGAGGAGAGAGAGGAGACAGAGTGAACTCATAGTAATGGGTATGGTAGTCTGGACTGGAGGAGAGACAGGAGACAGAGTGAACTCATAGTAATGGGTATGGTAGTCTGGACTGGAGGAGAGAGAGGAGACAGAGTGAACTCATAGTAATGGGTATGGTAGTCTGGACTGGAGGAGACAGAGTGAACTCATAGTAATGGGTATGGTAGTCTGGACTGGAGGAGACAGGGTGAACTCATAGTAATGGGTATGGTAGTCTGGACTGGAGGAGAGACAGGAGACAGAGTGAACTCATAGTAATGGGTATGGTAGTCTGGACTGGAGGAGAGAGAGACAGAGTGAACTCATAGTAATGGGTATGGTAGTCTGGACTGGAGGAGAGACAGGAGACAGAGTGAACTCATAGTAATGGGTATGGTAGTCTGGACTGGAGGAGAGAGAGGAGACAGAGTGAACTCATAGTAATGGGTATGGTAGTCTGGACTGGAGGAGACAGAGTGAACTCATAGTAATGGGTATGGTAGTCTGGACTGGAGGAGAGAGAGGAGACAGAGTGAACTCATAGTAATGGGTATGGTAGTCTGGACTGGAGGAGAGACAGGAGACAGAGTGAACTCATAGTAATGGGTATGGTAGTCTGGACTGGAGGAGACAGAGTGAACTCATAGTAATGGGTATGGTAGTCTGGACTGGAGGAGAGAGAGGAGACAGAGTGAACTCATAGTAATGGGTATGGTAGTCTGGACTGGAGGAGAGACAGGAGACAGAGTGAACTCATAGTGCTGGGTATGGTAGTCTGGACTGGAGGAGAGACAGGAGACAGAGTGAACTCATAGTAATGGGTATGGTAGTCTGGACTGGAGGAGAGAGAGGAGACAGAGTGAACTCATAGTAATGGGTATGGTAGTCTGGACTGGAGGAGAGAGAGGAGACAGAGTGAACTCATAGTAATGGGTATGGTAGTCTGGACTGGAGGAGACAGAGTGAACTCATAGTAATGGGTATGGTAGTCTGGACTGGAGGAGAGAGAGGAGACAGAGTGAACTCATAGTAATGGGTATGGTAGTCTGGACTGGAGGAGAGAGAGGAGACAGAGTGAACTCATAGTAATGGGTATGGTAGTCTGGACTGGAGGAGACAGAGTGAACTCATAGTAATGGGTATGGTAGTCTGGACTGGAGGAGAGAGAGTGAACTCATAGTAATGGGTATGGTAGTCTGGACTGGAGGAGAGACAGGAGACAGAGTGAACTCATAGTAATGGGTATGGTAGTCTGGACTGGAGGAGAGACAGGAGACAGAGTGAACTCATAGTAATGGGTATGGTAGTCTGGACTGGAGGAGAGACAGGAGACAGAGTGAACTCATAGTAATGGGTATGGTAGTCTGGACTGGAGGAGAGACAGGAGACAGAGTGAACTCATTGTAATGGGTATGGTAGTCTGGACTGGAGGAGAGACAGGAGAGAGAGTGAACTCATAGTAATGGGTATGGTAGTCTGGACTGGAGGAGACAGGAGACAGAGTGAACTCATAGTAATGGGTGTGGTAGTCTGGACTGGAGGAGAGAGAGGAGACAGACAGTCACACACACACAGGTGTTTTTCCTTACCTCTCACAGTTGTACAGGTCACAGCAGTAGCAGGTGTTGCTCTTCATTCTCACTTTACACTCACTGTTGAATGAGCTGCACATCACCTACAGACAGACAGACAGACAGACAGACAGACAGACAGACAGACAGACAGACAGACAGACAGACAGACAGACAGACAGACAGACATACAGACAGACAGACAGACAGACAGACAGACAGAACAGAGACAAAGAGACATTGCTATGGCAGCAAAAAACAGAATGTGTCATTGTCAGTAGATGGTGCCAGAGAGCCCGATACCCCAACCAGCGAACCCGTCCCTAACCATAACCCCTAACTATGTATTATCTACCCCCATAACCCCTAACTATGTATTATCTACCCCCCCCATAACCCATAACTATGTATTATCTACCCCCCCATAACCCCTAACTATGTATTATCTACCCCCCTAACTATGTATTATCTACCCCCCCCATAACCCCTAACTATGTATTATCTACCCCCCATAACCCCTAACTATGTATTATCTACCACCCATAACCCCTAACTATGTATTATCTACCCCCCCATAACCCATGACTATGCATTATCTACCCCCCTAACTATGTATTATCTACCCCCCTAAATATGTATTATCTACCCCCCCATAACCCATAACTATGTATTATCTACCCCCATAACCCCTAACTATGTATTATCTACCCCCATAACCCCTAAATATGTATTATCTACCCCCCCATAACCCATAACTATGTATTATCTACCCCCCATAACCCCTAACTATGTATTATCTACCCCCCCATAACCCATGACTATGCATTATCTACCCCCCCATAACCCCTAACTATGTATTATCTACCCCCTAACTATGTATTATCTACCCCCCCCCATAACCCATAACTATGTATTATCTACCCCCATAACCCCTAACTATGTATTATCTACCCCCCCATAACCCATAACTATGTATTATCTACCCCCATAACCCCTAACTATGTATTATCTACCCCCCCCCATAACCCATAACTATGTATTATCTACCCCCCCATAACCCATAACTATGTATTATCTACCCCCCATAACCCCTAACTATGTATTATCTACCCCCCATAACCCCTAACTATGTATTATCTACCCCCCCATAACCCATAACTATGTATTATCTACCCCCCCATAACCCATAACTATGTATTATCTACCCCCCCATAACCCCTAACTATGTATTATCTACCCCCCCATAACCCCTAACTATGTATTATCTACCCCCCCATAACCCCTAACTATGTATTATCTACCCCCATAACCCCTAACTATGTATTATCTACCCCCCCGTAACCCCTATCTATGTATTATCTACCCCCCCATAACCCCTAACTATGTATTATCTACCCCCCATAACCCCTAACTATGTATTATCTACCCCCCCATAACCCATGACTATGTATTATCTACCCCCCCATAACCCATAACTATGTATTATCTACCCCCCCATAACCCCTAACTATGTATTATCTACCCCCCCATAACCCCTAACTATGTATTATCTACCCCCCCATAACCCCTAACTATGTATTATCTACCCCCCCATAACCCCTAACTATGTATTATCTACCCCCCATAACCCCTAACTATGTATTATCTACCCCCCCATAACCCATAACTATGTATTATCTACCCCCCCATAACCCCTAACTATGTATTATCTACCCCCCCATAACCCATGACTATGCATTATCTACCCCCCATAACCCCTAACTATGTATTATCTACCCCCATAACCCCTAACTATGTATTATCTACCCCCATAACCCCTAACTATGTATTATCTACCCCCCCATAACCCCTAACTATGTATTATCTACCCCCCCCCATAACCCATAACTATGTATTATCTACCACCCATAACCCCTAACTATGTATTATCTACCCCCCCCCATAACCCATAACTATGTATTATCTACCCCCATAACCCATAACTATGTATTATCTACCCCCCATAACCCCTAACTATGTATTATCTACCCCCCCCATAACCCATAACTATGTATTATCTACCCCCCATAACCCCTAACTATGTATTATCTACCCCCATAACCCCTAACTATGTATTATCTACCCCCCATAACCCATAACTATGTATTATCTACCCCCTAACTATGTATTATCTACCCCCATAACCCATAACTATGTATTATCTACCCCCCCCCATAACCCCTAACTATGTATTATCTACAACCCATAACCCCTAACTATGTATTATCTACCCCCCCATAACCCATAACTATGTATTATCTACCCCCCCCCCATAACCCCTAACTATGTATTATCTACCACCCATAACCCCTAACTATGTATTATCTACCCCCCCATAACCCATGACTATGTATTATCTACCCCCTAACTATGTATTATCTACCCCCCCCCCATAACCCATAACTATGTATTATCTACCCCCCCATAACCCCTAACTATGTATTATCTACCACCCATAACCCCTAACTATGTATTATCTACCCCCCCATAACCCCTAACTATGTATTATCTACCCCCTAACTATGTATTATCTACCCCCCCCCCCATAACCCATAACTATGTATTATCTACCCCCATAACCCCTAACTATGTATTATCTACCACCCATAACCCCTAAATATGTATTATCTACCCCCATAACCCCTAACTATGTATTATCTACCCCCCCATAACCCCTAACTATGTATTATCTACCCCCCCCCCCATAACCCCTAACTATGTATTATCTACCACCCATAACCCCTAAATATGTATTATCTACCCCCCCCCATAACCCCTAACTATGTATTATCTACCACCCATAACCCCTAAATATGTATTATCTACCCCTACATAACCCCTAACTATGTATTATCTACCCCCCCCATAACCCCTAACTATGTATTATCTACCCCTACATAACCCCTAACTATGTATTATCTCAGACTCTATAGATAGATCTATGCCCCCCCATAAACCATAACTATGTATTATCTACCCCCATAACCCCTAACTATGTATTATTTCAGACTCTAAAGACAGACCTACGTCCCCCCCCTCCACTATTAAAGGAATAGGGTGTTATTTCAGACTCTAAAGATAGACCTACGTCCCCCCCTCCACTATTAAAGGAATAGGGTGTTATTTCAGACTCTAAAGACAGACCTACGTCCCCCTCCACTATTAAAGGAATAGGGTGTTATTTCAGACTCTAAAGATAGACCTACGTCCCCCCTCCACTATTAAAGGAATAGGGTGTTATTTCAGACTCTAAAGATAGACCTACGTCCCCCCCTCCACTATTAAAGGAATAGGGTGTTATTTCAGACTCTAAAGATAGACCTACATCCCCCCCCCTCCACTATTAAAGGAATAGGGTGTTATTTCAGACTCTAAAGACAGACCTACGTCCCCCCCTCCACTATTAAAGGAATAGGGTGTTATTTCAGACTCTAAAGATAGACCTACGTCCCCCTCCACTATTAAAGGAATAGGGTGTTATTTCAGACTCTAAAGATAGACCTACGTCCCCCCTCCACTATTAAAGGAATAGGGTGTTATTTCAGACTCTAAAGACAGACCTACGTCCCCCCCTCCACTATTAAAGGAATAGGGTGTTATTTCAGACTCTAAAGATAGACCTACGTCCCCCCTCCACTATTAAAGGAATAGGGTGTTATTTCAGACTCTAAAGATAGACCTACGTCCCCCTCCACTATTTAAGGAATAGGGTGTTATTTCAGACTCTAAAGACAGACCTACGTCCCCCCTCCACTATTAAAGGAATAGGGTGTTATTTCAGACTCTAAAAACAGACCTACGTCCCCCCTCCACTATTAAAGGAATAGGGTGTTATTTCAGACTCTAAAGATAGACCTACGTCCCCCCTCCACTATTAAAGGAATAGGGTGTTATTTCAGACTCTAAAGATAGACCTACGTCCCCCCCTCCACTATTAAAGGAATAGGGTGTTATTTCAGACTCTAAAAACAGACCTACGTCCCCCCCTCCACTATTAAAGGAATAGGGTGTTATCTCAGACTAAAGATAGACCTACGTCCCCCTCCACTATTAAAGGAATAGGGTGTTATTTCAGACTCTAAAGACAGACCTACGTCCCCCCCTCCACTATTAAAGGAATAGGGTGTTATCTCAGACTAAAGATAGACCTACGTCCCCCCCTCCACTATTAAAGGAATAGGGTGTTATCTCAGACACAGGCTCAATCTCCATGGTAACACTGAACACGCTGTACTGAGTGGGAAGGGAAAGATCCGCCCCACGACGTTTACTAACTCTGTCAAGACTTCATCGAGCTTTAATGCATTCTGAAAGTCATAAGCAAGCATTCAACGTTTTTCACACACATTATACTTAGGAAGGAGGTGTGTGTGTGGTGGGAGGTGGAGGTGTGTGTGTGGTGAGGGGGGTGTGTGTGGAGGAGGTGTGTGTGTGGTGAGGGGGGTGTGTGTGGAGGAGGTGTGTGTGTGTGTGGAGGAGGTGTGTGTGTGTGGAGAAGGTGTGTGTGTGTGGAGGAGGTGTGTGTGTGTGGAGGAGGTGTGTGTGTGGTGGGGTGTGTGTGTGGTGGGGGGGGTGTGGTGGGGGGGTGTGTGTGGAGGAGGTGTGTGTGTGGTGGGGTGTGTGTGTTGTGGGGTGTGTGTGGTGTGTGTTTGTGGTGGGTGTGTGTGTGGTGGGTGTGTGTGTGGTGGGGTGTGTGTGGTGGGGGGTGTGTGGAGGAGTGTGTGTGGTGGGTGTGTGTGTGTGGGGTGTGTGTGGTGGGGGGTGTGTGTGAGGAGGTGTGTGTGTGGTGGGGTGTGTGTATTGTGGGGTGTGTGTGGTGTGTGTTTGTGGTGGGTGTGTGTGTGGTGGGGGGTGTGTGTGTGTGGAGGACATGGGTGTGTGTGTGTGTGTGTGTGTGTGTGTGTGTGTGTGTGTGTGAGGAGGTGTGTGTGTATTGTGGGATGTGTGTGGAGGAGGTGTGTGTGTGGAGGCGGTGTGTGTGTGGAGGAGGTGTGTGTGTGTGTGGTGGGTGGGTGGGTGTGTGTGTGGTGGGTGTGTGTGTGGTGGGTGTGTGTGGTGTGTGTGTGTGGTGTGTATGTGTGTGTGCTCTGATTCACCTCAGTATAATAGTTGTCGTAGGCGTACCCTGACCCACTGGCGTAGAACTCACACCTGTCCTCCAGCAGAGGCCTCCTGTCCTGAGAGAGGAAACAGAGAGGAGATTCAAGTTGAAACTGACAGCATTTTAACAACATGAAATCTTATTAAAATGTGTTCATATATACACCCCCAGGAAGAATATGAATCATTAGATATGGTCATTTTGACGTTTTCATAAACTCTTAGAATGTTTGGGAATTACGTAGAGTAAGGCATATGTGAACATTCTATAGCAATATATAGTGGGAACATGGCTGTCTGTTTGGACAATTAATAGACACTGCAGGACATAAAACCTAATAACAGACCGGAGTCTACGCAGACTGGTCGGTGTGCTACAGCCAATCAGAGCTACAGTAGTCATATAGTTTCTGTGTCGGGGGGGCTAGGGTCAGTCTGTTATATCTGGAGTATTTCTCCTGTCTTATCTGGTGTCCTGTGTGAATTTAAGTATGTTCCGTCTAACTCTGTTTCTTTTCTCTCGGAGGACCTGAGCCCTAGGACCATGCCTCAGGACTACCTGGCCTGATGACTCCTTGCTGTCCCCAGTCCACCTGGTCGTGCTGCTGCTCCAGTTTCAACTGTTCTGCCTGCGGCTATGGAACCCTGACCTGTCCTGGACCTGCTGTTTGCGACTCTCTCTCTCTACCGCACCTGCTGTCTTTAACTCTGAAAGATCGACTATGAAAAGCCAAATTACATTTATCCCTGAGGTGCTGACCTGTTGCACCCTCTACAACCACTGTGACCTTGACCCTGCTGGTCATCTATGAACGTTTGAACATCTTGGCCATGTACTGTTATAATCTCCACTCGGCACAGCCAGAAGAGGACTGGCCACCCTTCAGAGCCTGGTTCCTCTCTAGGTTTATAATCTCCACTCGGCACAGCCAGAAGAGGACTGGCCACCCCTCAGAGCCTGGTTCCTCTCTAGGTTTATAATCTCCACTCGGCACAGCCAGAAGAGGACTGACAACCCCTCATAGCCTGGTTCCTCTCTAGGTTTATAATCTCCACTCGGCACAGCCAGAAGAGGACTGACCACCCCTCAGAGCCTGGTTCCTCTCTAGGTTTATAATCTCCACCCGGCACAGCCAGAAGAGGACTGACAACCCCTCATAGCCTGGTTCCTCTCTCGGTTTATAATCTCCACTCGGCACAGCCAGAAGAGGACTGACCATCCCTCAGAGCCTGGTTCCTCTCTAGGTTTATAATCTCCACCTGGCACAGCCAGAAGAGGACTGACCACCCCTCAGAGCCTGGTTCCTCTCTAGGTTTATAATCTCCACTCGGCACAGCCAGAAGAGGACTGACCACCCCTCAGAGCCTGGTTCCTCTCTAGGTTTATAATCTCCACCTGGCACAGCCAGAAGAGGACTGGCCACCCCTCAGAGCCTGGTTCCTCTCTAGGTTTATAATCTCCACCTGGCACAGCCAGAAGAGGACTGACCACCCCTCAGAGCCTGGTTCCTCTCTAGGTTTATAATCTCCACTCGGCACAGCCAGAAGAGGACTGACCACCCCTCAGAGCCTGGTTCCTCTCTAGGTTTATAATCTCCACCTGGCACAGCCAGAAGAGGACTGGCCACCCCTCAGAGCCTGGTTCCTCTCTAGGTTTATAATCTCCACTCAGCACAGCCAGAAGAGGACTGGCCACCCCTCAGAGCCTGGTTCCTCTCTAGGTTTATAATCTCCACCTGGCACAGCCAGAAGAGGACTGACCACCCCTCAGAGCCTGGTTCCTCTCTAGGTTTATAATCTCCACTCGGCACAGCCAGAAGAGGACTGACCACCCCTCAGAGCCTGGTTCCTCTCTAGGTTTATAATCTCCACTGGCACAGCCAGAAGAGGACTGACCACCCTCAGAGCCTGGTTCCTCTCTAGGTTTATAATCTCCACCTGGCACAGCCAGAAGAGGACTGGCCACCCCTCAGAGCCTGGTTCCTCTCTAGGTTTATAATCTCCACTCGGCACAGCCAGAAGAGGACTGGCCACCCCTCAGAGCCTGGTTCCTCTCTAGGTTTATAATCTCCACTCAGCACAGCCAGAAGAGGACTGGCCACCCCTCAGAACCTGGTTCCTCTCTAGATTTATAATCTCCACCTGGCACAGCCAGAAGAGGACTGACAACCCCTCAGAGCCTGGTTCCTCTCTAGGTTTATAATCTCCACCTGGCACAGCCAGAAGAGGACTGACCACCCCTCAGAGCCTGGTTCCTCTCTAGGTTTATAATCTCCACTCGGCACAGCCAGAAGAGGACTGGCCACCCCTCAGAGCCTGGTTCCTCTCTAGGTTTATAATCTCCACCTGGCACAGCCAGAAGAGGACTGGCCACCCCTCAGAGCCTGGTTCCTCTCTAGGTTTATAATCTCCACTCGGCACAGCCAGAAGAGGACTGGCCACCCCTCAGAGCCTGGTTCCTCTCTAGGTTTATAATCTCCACCTGGCACAGCCAGAAGAGGACTGACCTCCCCTCAGAGCCTGGTTCCTCTCTAGGTTTATAATCTCCACCTGGCACAGCCAGAAGAGGACTGACAACCGCTCATAGCCTGGTTCCTCTCTAGGTTTATAATCTCCACCTGGCACAGCCAGAAGAGGACTGGCCACCCCTCAGAGCCTGGTTCCTCTCTAGGTTTATAATCTCCACTCGGCACAGCCAGAAGAGGACTGGCCACCCCTCAGAGCCTGGTTCCTCTCTAGGTTGCTTCCAAGGTTCCTGCCTTTCTAGGGAGTTTTTCATAGCCACCGTGCTTCTACATCTGCATTGTGTGCTGTTTGCTGATTTAGGCTGTGGGTTTCTTCATAGCAATTTGTGACATTAGCTGATGTAAATCAGGCATCTGTTTTTTATATTCAATACATTTTCCCAAAAAAAAATCAAAAAACGCTTTGTCATTATGGGGTATTGTGTGTAGATTGCTGAGGATTTGTTTTTATTTAATCAATTTTAGAATAAGGCTGTAACGTAACAAAACGTGGAAAATGTCAAGGGGTCTGAATACTTTCTGAAGGTATTTAAGGTGTATTTTGTGGCTTTTTGCGAATGCGTTCTAATGATCTAAATCGGCGCTGGTCATAATGCCTGTAAACACACAGTCCAGTTCATAGTGAATGATGGCAGGTCCTACTGCCTGTAAACACACAGTCCAGTTCATAGTGAATGATGACAGGTCCTACTGCCTGTAAACACACAGTCCAGTTCAAAGTGAATGATGACAGGTCCTACTGCCTGTAAACACACAGTCCAGTTCATAGTGAATGATGACAGGTCCTACTGCCTGTAAACACACAGTCCAGTTCATAGTGAATGATGGCAGGTCCTACTGCCTGTAAACACACAGTCCAGTTCATAGTGAATGATGACAGGTCCTACTGCCTGTTAACACACAGTCCAGTTCATAGTGAATGATGACAGGTCCTACTGCCTGTTAACACACAGTCCAGTTCATAGTGAATGATGACAGGTCCTACTGCCTGTAAACACACAGTCCAGTTCATAGTGAATGATGACAGGTCCTACTGCCTGTAAACACACAGTCCAGTTCATAGTGAATGATGACAGGTCCTACTGCCTGTAAACACACAGTCCAGTTCAAAGTGAATGATGGCAGGTCCTACTGCCTGTAAACACACAGTCCAGTTCATAGTGAATGATGACAGGTCCTACTGCCTGTAAACACACAGTCCAGTTCAAAGTGAATGATGGCAGGCCCTACTGCCTGTAAACACACAGTCCAGTTCAAAGTGAATGATGGCAGGTCCTACTGCCTGTAAACACACAGTCCAGTTCAAAGTGAATGATGGCAGGCCCTACTGCCTGTAAACACACAGTCCAGTTCATAGTGAATGATGGCAGGTCCTACTGCCTGTAAACACACAGTCCAGTTCAAAGTGAATGATGGCAGGTCCTACTGCCTGTAAACACACAGTCCAGTTCAAAGTGAATGATGGCAGGCCCTACTGCCTGTAAACACACAGTCCAGTTCATAGTGAATGATGACAGGTCCTACTGCCTGTAAACACACAGTCCAGTTCATAGTGAATGATGGCAGGCCTTACTGCCTGTAAACACACAGTCCAGTTCATAGTGAATGATGGCAGGTCCTACTGCCTGTAAACACACAGTCCAGTTCATAGTGAATGATGACAGGTCATGAGACAAGACTACCTGTAAACACACAGTCCAGTTCATAGTGAATGACGGCAGGCCCTTTGTTTTTAATTTTTCTCCCCAATTTCGTGGTATCCAATTGGTAGTTACAGTCTTGTCTCATCGCTGCAACTCCCGTACGGACTCGGGAGAGGCGAAGGTCAAGAGCCGTGCGTCCTCCGAAGCACGGTCCCGGTCGCGGCCGGCTGTGACAGAGCCTGGACTCGAACCCAGAATCTCCAGTGGCACAGCTAGCACTGTGATGCAGTGCCTTAGACCACTGCACCACTCGGGAGGCCCTGGCAGGCCCTTGTGGCAAAAGGCTTGTTTGCAAAAATCAATCAATCAAATGTATTTATAAAGCCCTTTTTACATAAGTATTCAGACCCTTTGCTATGAGACTCGAAATTGAGCTCAGGTGCATCCTGTGTCCATTGATCATCTTTGGGATGTTTCTACAACGTGATTGGAGTCCATCTGTGGTAAATTCAATTGATTGGACATGACTTGGAAAGGCACACACCGGTCTATAAATCCCACAGTTGACAGTGCATGTCAGAGCTAAAACCAAGCCATGATGTCGAAGGAATTGTCCGTAGAGCTCCGAGACCGGATTGTATCGAGGCACAGATCTGGGGAAGGGAACCAAAAAATATCTGCAGCATTGAAGGTCCCCAAGAACACAGTGGCCTCCATCCTTCTTAAATGGAAGATGTTTGGAACAACCAAGACTATTCCTAGACCTGGCTGCCCGGCCAAACTGAGCAATCGGTGGAGAAGGGTCTTGGTCAGGGAGGTGACTAAGAACCGGATGGTCACTCTGACAGAGCTCTAGAGTTCCTCTGTGGAGATGGGAGAACCTTCCAGAAGGACAACCATCTCTGTAGAGCTCCACCAATCAGGCCTTTATGGTAGAGTGGCCAAACGGAAGCCACTCCTCAGTCCTCCAATGACAGGACATCCTCCTAGCAGCTAGCTAGCTAGCTAACGCTAGGCTCTGTGTTTTTAGCTTGCTACGTAAATAGATACGCTAGCCTCTTAGCCACATTGACTGACTTGTGATCATTGCCCCTTGCTAGTGTGGTTGTATTGACATTCCCAACCTTAGTTACAGTCGTTCGTTTTTTGTTAAAGAACATTGAGTCGTTGAAAGTGAAACAGTGCATCGTGAATGGAGGCAGCAAACTATGTACCAGGCCAGCTGGGATTTACAACCCGATAGCAATCAAATAAAATACATGTATTGGTGAATGATATGAATCATGCATTGAACTGCATCTATCTATTCTGCCCACAATGCCTTAGTGTACATCATGGAATGTTGAGTCACATGGAAGCTGGGAATTGGATATTTTTGACTGATGATATGAGTGTCTGTGGTACGCAAACCAAAGAGTATAATTGACCTGATTTGGGTTTTAGGAATGAAACTGTGCAATGTTCTTCTAGATGCTTCGAGTCAGTTTTATTGTTCTCCGATGTTACACAATATAATGAATGTGTTGTAGTACAGGAGGTTGATGTGTTTAGACATGTGTGTTCTCTTGACTATGATTAATGCCATTTGACAATATACACACCAGCAGATGACTGGAGGTCAGCTACAGAAAGCTTTCAAAATGGGCAGCTAAAAGAAAATGTCCTCGGTAACTCCTATGCCTCAATGTGCTATGTACTGACTTTTCTAACCTCCAGTTTCACCGTAACATGTATATGTTGCTGCCACCAGCCCCACATTGAAAGTATTACAGGGCAGCAGTCTCTTATAATATAATAATAATAATAATAATATATCCCATTTAGCAGACGCTTTTGTCCAAAGCGACTTACAAGTCGCTGGGGCCACTACTTTTACATATGGGTGGCCCCAGCGGGAATCGAACCCACGACGCTTGGCGTTGCAAGCGCCATGCTCTACCGACTGAGCCAGAGATTCTCTTGTTTTTCTGCATCAAACTAAACAGAAATCGCCACAATTAGTGCCTTTTGTGCCCTTTAGGTCTCCTTGGCTATTGCTGTTATCTGTCCCTTCATCTCACAGCACTTTTCTCAGTCTGGTCGTGTCTTTCGGACGGTCTGATGACACACGTGCTGCATTGAATACTGTAACTACAGCAGAGGTACTTGTTCAATTCCTACCTTAATTAAAAGGAAACAAGAGGTTTCTTCACCAGCGTCAATAATCCAGAGTAATACAGATGTGAAATGTAAACAACTGCATCCCGATGAGATTCGGTTTCACGTGGCGATATTCAGATGAACAATGTCTTTGTGCATCTACATTGCTGCTGTTTGGGGTTTCAGGCTGGGCTTCTGTACAGCCCTTTGGGACATCTACTGGTGTGAAAAGGGCTTTATAAATACATTTGATTGATTGATTGATTGATTGATTGAGTGTCTGTTTGTTTCATATCTGCAAATTAGTTAAAACACTGTCGGTCCCACTTTAAGGCTGTGTTAAAAGTAGTGCACTATCTAGGGAAAAGGGGGCTGTTTGGGAGGCAACCTAGCATTCTGTAGCTTGTCTTGTCTCAGAGTGAAGGGATGTTAGTGTTATTATGGGATGTTCAATCGGTCTTAACTGGGCTGTCGTCACAGGCTGTCAGACCAGAGCACCCACAATGCCGGGCAGGGCGAGTGCTCAGATAGATTGGTCTGATTTGACTGTTGCCATGTGAATAACGACAGAGCGGTGACGAGGACAGTTGGCCACGGAGACGAGAGACCAAAGTTCCATCTGATTGTTTCTACAAAGTTTCATTACCGGAGTCAGCCTGAGCAGAGGGTGTGTGTGTGTGCGTGTGTGCGTGTGTGTGTGTGTGTGTGTGTGTGTGTGTGTGTGTGTGTGTGTGTGTGTGTGTGTACTGACTATGAACTCAGCCGCGATGATTCCGTCCACGATGGCACAGAAGAAGGAAGCGATGACTCCCATACTGATGAAGATGATGGCTGCCATGAGCTGCAGGAGGAAGAGAGGGAGAGGAGAAGAGGGAGAAGAGAGAGGAAGGAGGGGAGGAGGAGGAGAGAGAGAGAGAGGAAGGAAGGAAAGGGAGGTAAGGGGGAGAGGAGGAGAAAGAGAGGGAGAGGAGAAGGGGGAGGAGGAGGGGGGAGAAGGAGAGGAAGAAGAGGAGGGGAGGAGGAGAGAGAGAGGGAGAGGAGAAGGGGGAGGAGGAGGGGGGAGAAGGAGAGGAAGAGAGGAAGAAGAGGAGGTAAGGAGGAGAAGCGAGGAGGAGAGGGAGAGAAAGAGAGAAGTAGAATTAGTAAGTGTAATGCACATAACACCCCGACACACAAACACAGCCAGTGCCCCAGGATTACGTAAATGCCCTTGCCTCAGATGATTGTGTTGCCTGGATGAGGACTGGGGTACTAAAGGAAATGTACAGCTCTCTGCTTCCTGCCTCGTCAGGCAGAGGTACTTTATGGGTTGTTTAGTGTCCTCCAATCAGAGTGGGCCAACGGGACGACCCTTCTACACAGGGAAGGTCAATCTCATTCCCCCAATCTGATTCACCAACACACACACCTTAACACATCAATCTGATTCACCAACACACACACCTTAACACATCAATCTGATTCACCAACACACACACCTTAACACATCAATCTGATTCACCAACACACACACCTTAACACATCAATCTGATTCACCAACACACACACCTTAACACATCAATCTGATTCACCAACACATACACCTTAACACATCAATCTGATTCACCAACACACACACCTTAACACATCAATCTGATTCACCAACACACACACCTTAACACAGACTGTCTCTCTCACACACACACACGTCACATACTCATCCACGCACACACGCACCCACGCACCCACACACACACAAGCACACACACCTTTTCACAATCTCTTCTCACACACACACATGCACACACACACACAAACATGTTCACAAACTCACATACTCTGCCAAACACACACATCCTATGAAGACACATCCTAAACTCAGTGAAATCAATACAGCGTCATTCCACTGACAGGGAGAAAACCATTCCTGTTATAAACCCAGTCAGTTGGAAATGAGGGTTTTCTAGTCAAGGCCTGTTCATGGGAACATGACTGGTGGTCATTTTAATTCTTCAGCTCACTGAGTCACCATGATGGAGTGTGTGTGAGCACGTTGTACACACACACACACACACACACACACACACACACACACACACACACACACACACACACACACACACACACACTCTCTGACACAGACAGACACCCACACACACACACACACACACACACACACACACACACACACACACACACACACACACACACACACACACACACACACACACACACTGCCCATCCAACCCCAGCAGACCCGATCACAGATGGGTGTTCATCAAGTTGATATTGTAAAGCGTTTTAACTGCCTCCCAATCCCTCCTAGCAGACTGGTGCTGTGCTGATGGCCGTGTGCTTTTCCTGTACCTCCTTACTGCCCAGCTTTCATCCCTCCCTGCCGTGACACTCTCTATCAATGGAGATACACATGTTCCTCAAGACTCTCTTTTTACTCAAGGTGAAAATCTGAATCCAACAGAAGCCTTAATACACACAAAGTCCTCTCATCTCCTCTCCTCTCATCTCTCCTCCTCCTCTCATCTCATCTCCTATCTCATCTCCTCTCCTA